>NC_029791.2:93845520-93858787 GCF_000816755.2 Arachis ipaensis | reverse complement strand
TTTTTTCATTATTCTTTCAAGAGCCAACAATTTTAACATTCATAAACTTCACTATCAAAAATATGCACTGTTCAAGCATTCATTCAGAAAACAAAAAGTATTGCCACCACATCAAAATAATTAAACTATTTTCAAGATAGAATTCGAAATTCATGTACTTCTTTTTCTTTTTCAGAAAACATTTTTCATTTAAGAGAGGTGAAGGATTCATAGAACAATCATAGCTTTAAGACATAGACACTAGACACTAATGATCATGTAGTAAAGACACAAACATAGTCAAAACATAAAGCATAAAAACCAAAAACAGAAAAGAGAATAAACAAGGAGATTAAAGAACGGGTCTGCCTTAGTTAGGGCGGCTAGTTCTTCCTCTTGAAGATCCTATGGAGTGCTTGAGCTCCTCAATATCTCTTCCTTGCCTTTGTTGCTCCTCTCTCATGGCTCTTTGGTCCTCTCTGATTTCATTGAGGATAATGGAGTGCTCTTGGTGCTCCATCCTTAGTTGCTCCCAATAGTTGTGTGGAGGAAAATGCATCCCTTGAGGCATCTCAGGGATTTCTTGATGAGGAACTTCCTCATGCTCTTGTTGAGGTCCATGAGTGGACTCTCTTGTTTGCTCCATTCTCTTTTTAGTGATGGGCTTGTCCTCTTCAATGAGGATGTCTTCCTCTATGACAATTACAGCTGAATTGCATATGTTACAGATGAGATGAGGGAAGGCTAACCTTGCCAAAGTGGAGGGCTTGTCCGCCACATTGTATAGTTCTAGAGGTATGATCTCGTGAACTTCTACTTCCTCTCCATTCATGATACTATGGATCATGATAGCTCGGTCTATTGTAACTTCAGACCAGTTGCTAGTAGGAATGATAGAGCGTTGGATGAACTCTAACCATCCTCTAGCCACAGGCTTGAAGTCAAGCCTTCTCAGTTGAACCGGATTGCCTTTGGAGTCTCTCTTCCATTGAGCTCCTTCCACAAAGATGTCCATGAGGACTTGGTCCAACCTTTGATCAAAGTTAACTCTTCTAGTGAAAGGATAAGGATCTCCTCTCATTGCTGGCAAGTTGAATGCCAACCTTATAGTTTCCGGACTAAAATCCAAGTATTTCCCCTGAACTATTGTGAGCTAATTCTTTGGGTTCGGGTTCACACTTTGATCATGGTTCTTAGTGATCCATGCATTAGCATAGAATTCTTGAACCATTATGATTCTGACTTGTTGTATGGGGTTGGTGAGAGCTTCCCAACCTCTTCTCCTAACCTCACATCGGATCTCCAGATATTCACTCTTTTTTAGCATGAAGGGGACCTCGGAGATCACCTTTTTCTTGGCCACAACTTCATAGAAGTAGTCTTGATGGACTTTTGAGATGAATCTCTCCATCTCCCATGACTCGGAGGTGGAAGCAATTGCCTTCCCTTTCCTCTTTCTAGAGGCTTCTCCAGCCTTAGGTACCATTGATGGTTATGGACAAACAAAAAACAGAGCTTTTTCCCACACCAAACTTAAAATTTTTGCTCGTCCTCGAGCAAAAGAAGAAAGAAAGGAGTAGAAGAAGAAGAAATGGAGGAGATGGAGAAGTGTGTTGGTTTCGGCTAAGGGGGTTTGAGTGTTTATGAAGTGTGAAGTTGAAGGTGGTAAAGAGGGGTATATATAGGGTAAGAGAGAGGGGGAATTCGTGTAAGAGGGGGTTGGGTTTGGGAGGGAAATGTTTTGAATTTGAATGGTGAAGTAGGTGGGGTTTTATGATGGATGGATGTGAGTGGTGAAGAGAGTGTGGGGAAGAGGGTAGGATTTGATAGGTGAATGGTGTTTGGAGAAGAGGTATTGATGTGATTGGTCAAGGGTATTTGGGGAAGAGTGTTATGGGAAGGTGTGAAGAGGAGAGAGAGTGAGTTGGGGTAGGTGAAAATCCTGTGGGGTCCACAGATCCTGAGGTGTCAAGGAATTCTGCTCCCGGCACCTTTCTGGCGTTTAAACGCCCTTTGTGTTCCATTTCTGGCATTTAACGCCAACTCTACTACCTTTTCTGGCGTTAAACGGTAGTCTGATGCCCCTTTCTAGCATTTAACGCTAGCCAGACACCCTTTTCTGGCGTTAAACGCCAGTCTGTCTGCCATTTCTGGCGTTTAACGCCGGCCAGACACCAGACACCCTTTTCTAGCGTTAAACGCCAGTCTATCTGCCAATTCAGGCATTTAACGCCCATAATGCTACCAGACTGGGCGTTAAACGCCCATTCTGCTATCCTTACTGGCATTTAAATGCCAGTAAGCCTGTCCTCTAGGGTGTGCTATTTTTGATGCTGTTTTTTATTCCGCTTTAATTCTGCGGCTGTTTTGGTGACTTCACATGATCATCTACCTAAAGAAAACATAACATGACGATGGAAAACAAATGTCTATAAAAATAAATATAATTAAATAACATTGGGTTGCCTCCCAATAAGTGCTTCTTTAATGTCAATAGCTTGACAGTGAGCTCTTAGAGAGCTTCACAAAGACTCAGAGCTTGATGGTGGCCTCCCAACACCAAACTTAGAAGTTGAGTGTGGGGGCTCGGTTTTACTCTGTATTGAGAGAAGCTTTTCATGCTTCCTCTCCATGGTTACAAAAGAAGATCCTTGAGCCTTAAACACAAGGTAGTCCCCATTCAATTGAAGGACTAACTCTCCTCTGTCCACATCAATCACAGCTCTTGCTGTGGCTAGGAAGGGTCTTCCAAGGATAATGGATTCATCCTTCCCAGTGTCTAGGATTATGAAGTCAGTAGGGATGTACAGGCCTTCAACCTTCACTAAGACATCCTCTACAAGTCCATAAGCCTGTTTCATTGATTTGTCTGCCATCTCTAGTGAGATTCTTGTAGCTTGTACCTCAAAGTAATACCTTACGTGAGTAAGGGTCGATCCCACAGAGATTGTCGGCTTGAAGCAAGCTATGGTCATCTTGTAAATCTTAGTCAGGTGAATTCAAATGGTTATGAGGTTTTGATAATTAAAAGATAAATAAAACATAAAATAAAATAAAGATACTTATGTAATTCATTGGTGGTAATTTTAGATAAGCGTTTGGAGATGCTTTGTTGCTTCTGAACCTCTGCTTTCCTACTGTCTTCTTCCAATCATGCGTACTCCCTTCCATGGCAAGCTGTATGATGCTCTCGGATGAAAAATAGCAAGTACGGTTTCTGCATGGCTAATCAACTGTCGGATTTCTCGTATCGGATGAAAAATACCAGGTATAGCTACCGCATGGCTAATCATCTGTCAGTTCTCACTAGCGTCAGAATAGGATCCTTATCCTTTTGCACACTGTCACTGCGCCCGGTATTCGCAAGTTTGAAGCTCGTCACAGTCATCCCTTCATTCTGACGTAACTAAATTAAGTACGAGAGTATATCTTGGAGAAGAAGTAGGCGTGAATTGAAAGAGAAACAATAGTACTTGCATTAATTCATGAAGAACAGCAGAGCTCCGCACCTTAATCAATGAGGCGTAGAAACTCCACCGTAGGAAATACATAAGAGAAAAAAGTTTAGGCATGGCCGAATGGCCAGCCTCCAAGTCCAAAGGTCTAAGGACTAAACGTCCAGAGATTCTATAAAAGATATGAATACAATAGTAAAAAGAGCAATTTATACTAAACTAGTAAACTAGGTTTACAGAAAATGAGTAACTAAGTATAGATAATGCAGAAATCCACTTCCGGGGCCCACTTGGTGTGTGCTTGGACTGAGCATTGAGCTTTACACGTGGATAGGCCATTCTTGGAGTTAAACGCCAGCTTGGGTGCCAGTTTGGGCGTTTAACTCCAGTTCTGGTGCCAGTTCTGGTGTTTTACGCCAGAAAAGGGTCTCTGGTGGGCGTTTAGACGCCAGTTTGGGCCATCAAATATCGGGCAAAGTATGGACTATTATATATTTCTGGAAATCCCAAGATCTCTACTTTTCAACGCAATTGAGAGCGCACCAATTGGGCTTCTGCAGCTCCAGAAAATTAATTTCGAGTGCAAGATGGTCAGAATCCAACAGCATCTAGAGTCCTTTCTCAGCCTCTAAATTAGATTTTTGCTCAGGTCCCTCAATTTCAGCCAGAAAATACCTGAAATTATAGAAAAATACACAAACTTATAGTAAAGTTCTGAAATGTGATTTTTGCATAAAAACTAATGAAAATATAATAAAGAGTAACTAAAACATACTAAAAACTACGTAAAAATAATGCCAAAAAAGGGTATAAATTATCTGCTCATCAAAGACAAAATTTGCAATTAATAAACTAATGAAAGAAAAAAGAACTATGTATGTAATATAAACAAGCAAGACTCAAAATTGATGGAAAACTGGTTTAAAACATAAATGAAACCTTGACTTAGGATGAGTCATGGAATCCCTTCTTTGCGATAACCACAACTATGATAATTGTGATGGATTAATCTCACTAAGTCAATCCTTAACATCGAAGGATAAGTCAAGTGAGCATAATTGTTATTAATCCACAAATCCTAGTTAACTTACCAAATTAATTGGTAAAAAGCTACCGTTAGTTGAAACAATAACAACAAACAACCCAAGAATTATCACTAAATGTTGGACATTATGGCTCTAGTAATTCATAAACTCATTTTTCCCAAGCCAAGGGGTGGAAATTATCCCATAATCAAAATTGGCATTTCATCAAACACATAGAAGGCATAATCATAAAACATGGCAAAATTGGGAAAATGATAAAAGCTATGAACCACAAATACTCAAAATCAATAAAAGCAATTCAAACAAACATGTAATGATCATCAAACATCAAATTAACAACTAGAAATCAAGATTGCAAAACTATGTATATATTGACAAGAGAGATCAAAATAAAAGAAAGTGTAGAACAAGTAGTATAATAAAAGAGAGAGAATAAAAGAAATACTTTCAATAAAATTGCTATAATCCCAAATCAAAACTTGAAGTATAAAATTCTACATTGAAAACCTAATTAAAACCCTAATGAACTAGAGAGAAAACCTAAGCTAACTACCCTAAAACTAGTCCAAAAAACTATTCTATGAAGTATGGTAGTGTATGGTATGATATGTGGTTGCTTCCCCCTTCAAGTATGCTCCAAAGTCTTCAAAAATGGGCCAAAAAGCCACCAAAATGCAAGTCCACGTGACTTTTTAATGGAGGCACGCGCTGGTACTTGTACGTACGCACAGGTCTGTGCATGGGCACACTTGCTGATTTTCCTCCTGTGCGTGGGCACAGGTGCTGATTTCCATTCTGCCTTGAGCATGGGCACAGCCTGTGCGTGGGCACAGGTGCTGATTTTGACCCTGTCTTGTGCGTGGGCACAGACCTGTGTGTGCCCACAGATGTTGATTTTGACACTTGTGCGTGGGCAAACATGCTAATTTTGACACTTGTGCGTGGGCACAGAAGGTGTGCGTGGGCACAGGCTAAAATGCTTTTATCCTTTGATTTCTTCATGCTTTCTCCCAATTCCATGCTTTGCTTCCATTCTTATCAAGCCATCCTAACCTATTACACCTGAAATCACTCATCAAAACCATCAAGGCATCAAATGGGATAAAAGTGGGATAAAAGTGATTATATTAAGCACAAAATAGCATGTTTTCACAATTAAGCTCAATTTAGAAAGAAAACACAAAAGTATGCTATATAGGTGAATAAATGTCGGTTTATATGATGAAATCCACTCAAATCAATTCAAAATTTATCATCAAATATGGATTCATCAATTTCCCCACACTTAAACAATAGCATGTCCTCGTGCTAAACACATACAAAGGAGAAGGATAAAAAGGGCAAGCAACTTATTCAATGTACTAACTACATGCATGCAACTATGCAAAACACTATCTATCTATATCTATACTATGGTTCCTATTGAGTTTGGCACAAAACAAACAAGAGATTCCAATCAATCCAACACAAGCCTCAAGGCCAAGGCAAAGAATTAATGCACTATGATCAATGTCCAAAGAATTGAATTGAAATTTTCAAACTAGCAACCAAACAACTTGCAAGAAGATACAATATAAGGAGAACATAGAATTGAGCGATCGAACCCCTCACCGGATGTGTATTCACTCTATTCGCTCAGTGTTTAGGGCTTAATCACTCAATTCTCCTTTAATCATATTTTTCAAAGATTTGCAAGTCATCTAACAATCAACTAATATTTGATGCATGAAGACAAATATCATGAGGTCTTTGGAGGGTTGTAATGGGGTTAGGGTTAAGGTAAGATTAATATGGTTAGGTGGACTTAGTGAATTAGATCTTTGATTAACTCAAGTGTCCACCTAATCCAATATCATCATATGTACACATAACAAAACAACCTAACTACCCATTTATCTCCTTTTTCACAAACTCACTCATGCATTTTCTTCTCAAAACATAAACATATGCATCCTTTATCCATCTTTTTATTTCACATGCTATTATGCACAATATAATTTTTTTCTTCTTTTTTTTTTTAATTATTGCAAAACTTTACAAAACCAAAATTTTCTTGTTTTTGTAAATCAACAAAAGGTGCATATATCTTGAACCATGAATGCATGAGTAATTACCCATTTTCTAAATTTTCACAGTGAATATCCCAAATAAGCTTATCACCAATGTTTCCCAACAACTTTCCCCCACACTTAGAGTACACACACTACTCCACCCAAGCTAATCAAAGAGTAATTCAAGGATATCAATGGTTTTTCACTTTAGGGAGAATAATGTGCTTAAAGTAAGAACGAAAGGGGATTTAAAGGCTCAAAAGGGGTTACAAGGATGAATGTAAGGGTTGGCCATATGGGTTAGTGATTTCAATATCAAGAACGGCCTCAATCATGCTAAATGCAATCAAACATAAAAAATAGGACATATAGATTCATGCAAATCTAAGATCACAATAAAAAAAGGAGTATAATCACACAAGAATAAACTTTATGGTTGGAAATGTGCAACCATCTATTAGAGCTCAAATCTCACAAGGTATGTTGTTCTAGCTCTTTTTCTATGTTCTATGAAAAAGGATGCTTCAAGCAAGTTGAAAAACAATTTTTCAATTTAATCAATGGCATGCCCTAAGAAAGATTTCATGAAAATTTCTCGTTGTTTCAACAAACTTATTCACTCTACCATGCAAATGCAAGTATTTACTACCTTATAACTATAAGCATTAAAGAAATATATACAAACAAACCAATAAAGTGCAAAAATTGAAGAAAAGGAAGCTAGAAAGGAAACTAAAAAGGTATTGCAAAGTGTCCAAGAAGTGAATTTTACCCCCCTCGAAGTTGCCGATCCTCCCCCACACTTAATTAATGCACGGTCCTCCGTGCATACACATGATCTGTGGGATGAAGGAATATGAGGCTGATAAACCCATATTTTATGATATATTTTGTGCCTAATTTAAGTGATTTATTCAATCCTTCACTCACTTATTCATGTTAATTGCATGGTTTTACTTTCCCTTCCTTATTATGTGATGTATGTGAAAAACATGTTTCCTATGCTTTAAAAGTAATTATTTTAATTACCCTTTACTTCCATTCGATGCCGTGATTCGTGTGTTGAGTAGTTTCAGATCTTCTAAGGCAGGAATGACTTAAAGGATGGAAAGGGAACATACAAAAATGGAAGGAAAGCACAAAACGGAGTTTTTGAAGAAACTGGCAGTGACGCGATCGCATGGACGACGCGACCGCATGCCAGCGCGAAATGGTACTGACGCGACCGCGTGATTGACGCGATCGCGTGCCTTAAGCGAAACACATATGACACGGACGCATGACTGAAGCGACCGCGTGACCCACGCGGACGCGTGACAGAGGCCACGCACCAGAAATTACAGAAAATACTCCCAGCAAATTTTGAAGCCCTTTTTGGCCCAAATCCAAGTCCAGAAGGCACAGATCAGAGGTTACGAAGTGGGGGAATGCATCCATTCAAGGAGAGTCTCCAATTAGTTACTTTTCATGAATTAGATGTAGTTTAGAGGGAGAGGTTCTCTCCTCTCTCTTTTAGGATTTAGAATTAGGATTTCTTTTGCTTTCAGAATTATCTCTTTTTATCAGGTTAAACATTCCTTTTTATTTACCTTCTCAATTTAGTTTATGAATTCTTCTATGTTACAGATTACTCTTTGGATTAATCTTATTTGAGGTATTTCAGTTTATTATTGCTCTCTTTTATTTATGTTACTGTTGCTTCCAATCTGAAGACATTTTTATTCCAGTAGATTTACTTTTTCCCTTTTTGGTCTTGGTTAAGAAATCAGTAACTCAGGAGTTATCAAACTCAACGTGATTGATAATTGTTATCTTTGCTAATTGAATTGAACTTCAATAATCCCAATCTTTCTCTAGGAATTAACTAGGATTTGAAGATCAACATAATTAATCACTTGACCTTTCTTTACTTTAAGCAAAGGCTAACTAAGTGGAATTAAGATTCAATTTTCATCATCATTGATAAGGATAACTAGGATAGAATTTCTAATTTCTCATACCTTGCCAAAAGTGTGTTTTACAGTTATTTATTTACTTTACAGTCTTTTACTTATTTTAATTGCAATTTAAACTACTTGTTCCTCATCTTCAAAACCCTGATTTACAATCTTCATAACCAATAATAAGAACATACTTCCCTGCAGTTCCTTGAGAAGACGACCCGAGGTTTAAATACTCGGTTATCAATTTTAAAGCGGTTTGTTACTTGCGACAACCAAAACGTTTGTAAGAAACGTTGATTGCTTGGTTTAGAAACTATACTTGCAACGAGGATTTATTCTGAATTCTAAACCATCAACCTTCCGGCTCTTTCAAAATGGCGCCGTTGCCGGAGAACTGCAATTGTGTGCCTTATTACTGGTTATTGTAAATATTTTTCCTTTACTTGTTTATTTGTTTTTATTTTCTCCCTTTATTTCCATTAGCTACTATGAATTCTTACCCTTCTCGCTTTGAGTTTGGTTCTAATATTGTTGAAAGGAGTGAAAGTTATAATAGGAACATGCATCAAGGTCAGAGCGATCAAAGATGGATGGAGCCAAGAGGATCTGATTAACCCTTTAGGCAACAACACCCTCCAAGATATCATAGACAAAGACCATTCTATAATGCATACCAAGCCAATAGACATGGTGGACAACCTTGTAGCTAACAACAAGCCCCACCCTGTGCTTATAGGCCATCCTCTCAACATAACATCGAACCACCACACTCACAAGCTTGATGCCAGGGCATTTTGGCCAGTTTCACTGACCTTTTCTTTATGGTTTTAGGGTAGTTTCATGCACTTTCTTAGGAAATAAGCAAGTTTTGGGTAGAATTTTACTTACATCTTGATTCAAGAAAACATTGTGATTTTTATATGAATTCATGAGAATTATGCATAAATTGAATGACAAATTGGATGATGCATATCTCATAACTTGGACTAGAACTTTGATGTACTTTATTGCTTGATTTCAGGACAAAAGAAGCAAGGAAGAACCACGTTAGTAGCCACGTTAGTCTAACTAACGTGACCTCTAACGTGGAATGGGAGCTAGCTTGCAACGTTAATGAGAAAATTAATTGTCAATAACGTCCTCGAAGCCATCATAGCCCACGTTAAGAGTCACGTTAACTAAGTTAACGTGGAAGAAGGAAATGAAGCCAACGTTAGTGACACTCACCTTTGTCACTAACGTTGGACCAAGCTCATATTGGCCACGTTAAGAGCCATGTTAACTCAGTTAACGTGGACTCTAACGTGGGGAAGCAAAAGAATGGCCAACGTTAGTGACATTCACCTTTGTCACTAACGTTGGACTAAGCCACTTCGAGCCACGTTAGTTGCCACGTTAACTTAGTTAACTTGGAAGCTAACGTGGAGGGAGCAAGAATCGCCAATGTTAGTGACACTCACCTTTGTCACTAACGTTGGAATGAGCCACTATGAGCAACGTTAACTCCCATGTTAACTTAGTTAACGTGGAAGCTAACGTGGATAAAAGAATTATGAGCCAACGTTAGTGACACTAACCTTTGTCACTAACGTTGGAGATGGCTATCACCACCACGTTAGAAGCCATGTTAACCAAGTTAACGTGAACTCTAACGTGGGAAGTAGGGGTGTTTTGAAACGTTAGTGACAAAGGCAAGTGTCACTAACATTTTCGAAGATTTGGCAAGCCTACGTTAAAGGTCACGTTAGCCACACTAACGTGAACTCTAACGTAGGGAAGGGAGGATTCTCAATGTTATTGGAAAAGGTAAGTCCCAATAACGTGTGCGAAGGATCAAGAGGCAACGTTAGTGGTCACGTTGGTGCCACTAACATTGAAGTTAACGTGGGTCACCCTTGGGTTAGGAACGTTAGTGAAAAAAGTGACTGCCACTAACGTTCTCGAACCCACACTTTTACTTAACGTTAACACCACTAACGTCCTAAGCTAAAAGTCCCTGCCTACTTCATACTTTCACTCTGCAAGTAAAGCTAAGCCCACTGAAGAGGATAACTGCTTCAAACTCAAGATCCAATGGCCCATATCCAAGATTTGAAGAACCAACTAGAAGATCAGAAGAGTAGTATATATAGGGGTAGTTTTGAATCAAAATGGGGTTGGAAATTTGAGAACGACTCTCTGTATTTTACTTTCTCTGCAACTTTTAGTTTAATTCTTAGAATGTACTCTCCATCTATGCTTTTCATTCCCAGAGCTATGAACAACTAAACCACTTTCATTGGGTTAGGGAGCTCTGTTGTAATTTGATGGATCAATATTAGTTTTCATTATTCTTCTTCTATCTTTTCTCTTGATTTTACTAGAAAGCGTTCAATCTTCAGTCAATTGGGTAGTTATCTTGGAAAAGAAGCTATTCATACTTGGATCTCTTCAGAACTTTGGAAGAGGAATGAAGAGATCATGCTAGAAATGCTTTCTCATGTTGGACCAAATTGCGGTTTGGATGGATATAGCGACATATAATCCTACCAACACTTTGATTTGGAAATACATGTGGTATAATCAGTGACCATACTTCATCTCTTCTCATGAGCAATTGACCAAGGAATTGGCTATTGATCAAGATTTGAGAGATTGAATTACCAAGAAATTGGAATTCGATCACTTAAGATTGCCAAGGAGATCAATGAATGCATTGATTAAGGAAGAGATGAAAATGAACTTGATCCGGAGAATGCAACATCTCCTAAGCCCAATGAATTCCCCATTTCTGATCTTACCCATTCTCTATAAATTCTGCAATCTACTTTTATGAGCATCTTCCCTATTCCCATCTAAGATTCTGCAATTTACTTTCCGCTATTTACATTCAGCTCTTTATTTCCAACATTTACGTTTTCTGCTATTTACTTTCCCACCATTTAACTTTCTGCAAATCTCAAATCTAATTCTGCTTAGTTCAACTAGAACATTCCTCTAATTAAAGTTGCTTGACCAATCAATCCCTGTGGGATTCGACCTCACTCTATTGTGAGTTTTTACTTGACGACAATTCGGTATACTTGCCGAAGGAAAATTGTTGAGAGACAAGTTTCCATGCATCAAGTTTATGGTGCCGTTGCCGGGGATTGATTTTGTATCAATAATGATTAAATTGGAGGATAACTAGATTGAGCATTTTTCTTTTGTTTGATTTAAAATTCTGTTTGAGTAATTTACTTTCAGTTTTAGTTATTTTCTCTCCTTTCTCCGACCCATTTTCTTAGTTGTTTACAATTCAGTCCACTAACCCACTAACTATTTGATATATTACATCACTCACACTAATAGCAATTCTAACAGAAATACTTTCTGCATCTATTTCCTTGCTTGTGCCTTGTTGGTTGTATGACAGGGAGAAGAAGCGGGGCTTCAACTTCCTTTGATTCTCAACCTGAGAGGACCTTCTTGAGATTAAGGAGGGAAGCAAGAGGAAAACGAGTAGTTAATGCGGAGGAAGAAGAGGAGTATTTTGAACCAAACATGGATGAAAATATGGAGAACCATCATGAAGAAGAGGCTCACAACCATGGCCGAGAAGGTCCAGCACATCAGGCTGGGCAAGAGAGAAGGGTTCTGGGTTCGTACATTAATCCAAACCCAGGAAATTGCGGAAGTAGCATCCAAAGGCCAACCATACATGCCAACAACTTTGAACTAAAGCCACAGCTCATCACCCTTGTTCAGAACAATTGTTTATTCGGAGGGAGTGTCCAAGAAGACCCCAATCAACATCTAACCACCTTCCTGAGGATATGTGATACAGTGAAGTCTAATGGTGTTCATCCTGACACCCATAGACTACTTCTGTTCCCTTTCTCACTCAAGGACAAGGCATCTAAATGGATGGAATCCTTCCCAAAGGAGAGTTTGGCAACCTGGAAAGATGTGGTGAACAAATTCTTGGCAAGATTCTATCCTCCTCAACGGATCAACAGGTTGAGAGCTGAGGTACAAACCTTCAGCCAGCAAGATGGTGAGACTCTATATGAAGCATGGGAGAGGTTTAAGGACCTGACAAGAAGGTGCCCACCAGATATGTTCAATGAATAGGTGCAGCTGCACATTTTCTATGAAGGTCTTTCTTATGAATCGAAAAAGGCAGTAGACCACTCATCCGGGGGATCTCTGAACAAGAAGACCATTGAAGAAGCCATATATGTCATTTAGACTGTAGCTGAGAATGACTACTTCTATGCTTCTGAAAGAGGCAACACTAGAGGAGTGATGGAGCTAAACAATGTGGATGCACTGCTGGCCCAAAACAAGCTTATCACCAAGCAGCTGGCTAATCTTACCAAGAAGATGAAGAGGAACCAAGTAGCAGTAATCACCACCTCATCAGCAACCCAAGAGGGAGTGAATGCAGAGGCAGAGGATGAGCAAGAACAAGCCAACTACATTGGAAACTCACCTAGGAAAGCACATGATCCATACTCCAAGACCTACAATCCTGGTTGGAGGAACCACCCAAACTTTGGGTGGGAAAATCAACAGGATCAAGGCCAAGATCAGAAACATCACAACCCCAACAACCATGCAGCTCACCAACATTCCACACAGAGATCATATCAACACCACCCTAACAACACCTCTCCACATCCATACCAAAACCAAGATAACCCTTCTCATCCATCCAATCCCAACCCACCATCATCTGATGACAGACTCTCAAGGATTGAGAAACTACTTGAAGGCATATGCAAAGAGATTCAAGATAACAAGGTGTTCAAAGAGGAGGTGCGAGCCAGTAT
>NC_029791.2:93834420-93844996 GCF_000816755.2 Arachis ipaensis | reverse complement strand
CAAGATGGTGAGACTCTATATGAAGCATGGGAGAGGTTTAAGGACCTGACAAGAAGGTGCCTACCAGATATGTTCAATGAATGGGTGCGGCTGCACATTTTCTATGAAGGTCTTTCTTATGAATCGAAAAAGGCAGTAGACCACTCATCCGGGGGATCTCTGAACAAGAAGACCATTGAAGAAGCCATATATGTCATTTAGACTGTAGCTGAGAATGACTACTTCTATGCTTCTGAAAGAGGCAACACTAGAGGAGTGATGGAGCTAAACAATGTGGATGCACTGCTGGCGCAAAACAAGCTTATCACCAAGCAGCTGGCTAATCTTACCAAGAAGATGAAGAGGAACCAAGTAGCAGTAATCACCACCTCATCAGCAACCCAAGAGGGAGTGAATGCAGAGGCAGAGGATGAGCAAGAACAAGCCAACTACATTGGAAACTCACCTAGGAAAGCACATGATCCATACTCCAAGACCTACAATCCTGGTTGGAGGAACCACCCAAACTTTGGGTGGGAAAATCAACAGGATCAAGGCCAAGATCAGAAACATCACAACCCCAACAACCATGCAGCTCACCAACATTCCACACAGAGATCATATCAACACCACCCTAACAACACCTCTCCACATCCATACCAAAACCAAGATAACCCTTCTCATCCATCCAATCCCAACCCACCATCATCTGATGACAGACTCTCAAGGATTGAGAAACTACTTGAAGGCATATGCAAAGAGATTCAAGATAGTAAGGCATTCCGAGAAGAAGTGTGGTCCAATATGCAGAATCAAGATGCTGCCATCAAGAAACTTGAGACACAAATTGGCTACCTATTCAAGCAAATTCCCAGCCACAACCTGGCAGTGATACTGACTCAAACCAAAGGGAAGAGTGTCAGGCTATCACCCTCAGGAGTGGGAAGGAACTGAAAGAAGCTTCCTAGAAACCACAAGAAAAGGGCTCAAATGAAAAGGAAGAAGAGCAAGACAGAGTTCGAGTTTCCACTTCGAGTCCGCAAAAAAAAGAAGAAATGCTGAAGCCAGACGTCCCAAGAGTCCTATACCCTCAGCAATTGAAGAAGAAGGGGGATGACAATCAGTTCTTAAGATTTTTGGAAATCTTCAAGAAACTATAGATCAACATACCATTTGCTGAAGCAATAGAACAAATGCCGCTTTATGCCAAGTTTTTAAAGGAGTTAATGACTAAGAAGAGAAGTTAGAAGAGCAACAAAACTGTGATACTAACCGAAGAATGTAGTGCTATCATTCAGCATAAACTACCCCAGAAATTAAAGGATCCTAGGAGCTTCCAGATCCCTTGTATTATAGGGGAGATCACAGTGGAGAAAGCTCTATGTGACTTAGGAGCCAGCATAAATCTGATGTCAGTAGCTATGATGAGAAAAATAAAGATCGAGGAGGCTAAGCCAACAAAAATGGCCCTACAACTGGTAGACCGATCGTTCAAGTTCCCTCATGATGTAGTCGAAGATTTGCTAGTGAAGGTGGGGGATTTCATCTTCCCAGCAGACTTTGTAGTGTTAGACATGCAGGAGGAAGCCAAGGCCTCCATCATCCTGGGAAGATCATTCTTAGCTACTGCTAGAGCTGTCATTGATGTCCAAAAAGGTGACCTCACCCTGAGATTACACAATGAAAAGATGAAATTCAATGTGTTCAAGGCCATGAGTTACCCTCCAGAACAATTGGGAGAGTGTATGAGGTTGGACTCACTGGAAGATGCAGTGCAGGAGAGCTTTGAAGAAGAAGAAGAACCTGAAGGGTTGGCCGAGGAGGAATCAACTTCTAGTGAAGAGGCCGCAACAGCAGAAATTCATAAACAAGGTGCACCAAAGGAAAATAATGAAAAGTTAGAAGCACCAAAACTTGAACTCAAAGCACTGCCACCCACTCTCAAATATGCATACTTAGGAGAGAATGAAAGCTACCCAGTGATCATAAACTCATCCCTCAACCAAGATCAAGAGGATGAATTACTCCAAGTGTTGCGAAAGCATAAGGATGCCATTGGATGGACCCTCGCTGACCTAAAAGGAATCAGTTCGGCCATATGCATGCATAAAATACTGTTGGAAGATGATGCCAAACCATCCATTTAATCCCAAAGGAGGCTGAACCCAATCATGAAGGAAGTAGTACAGAAAGAAGTTATGAAGTTATGGTAGGGAGGGGTAATCTACCCGATCTCAGACAGCCCCTGGGTCAGCCCCGTGCATGTCGTCCCAAAAAAGGGAGGAATCACTGTAGTCCCCAATGAGAAGAACGAACTAATCCCCACCAGGACCGTCACAGGATGGCGGATGTGAATAGACTACAGAAAACTGAATGAAGCTACAAGAAAAGATCATTTCCCCCTTCCATTCATGGATCAGATGTTGGAAAGACTCGCAGGACACGCATTTTCGACGGTTATTCAGGATATAACCAAATAGTGGTTGATCCCAGAGACCAAGAGAAAACCTCATTCACTTACCCATATGGAGTGTTTGCTTACAGGCGCATGCCATTTGGGTTATGTAATGCACCTGCAACTTTTCAAAGCTGCATGCTTTCTATCTTCTCGGATATGATAGAGAAATTCATTGAAGTCTTTATGGATGATTTCTCGGTATTCGGAGATTCCTTTCCTAGTTGCTTAAATCACCTAGCCTTGGTATTGAAATGGTGCCAAGAGACCAATCTGGTCTTGAACTGGGAGAAATGTCACTTTATGGTGACTGAAGGAATAGTCCTTGGCCATAAGGTTTCTAACCAAGGCATTGAAGTGGACAGAGCTAAGGTGGAACTTATTGAAAAACTTCCTCCACCCAGTGATGTCAAGGCAATTAGGAGTTTTTTAGGGCATGCTGGCTTTTATAGAAGGTTTATTAAAGATTTTTCAAAGATAGCCAAGCCATTAAGCAATCTCCTTGTATCTGATACACCGTTTGTCTTCGATGAAAAATGCATGCTAGAATTCAAAAATTTGAAATAGAGGTTGTCCTCTGCCCCTATCATTTTCCCACCTGATTGGAACTTACCATTTGAATTGATGTGTGATGCATCTGATTTTGCAGTTGGGGCCGTGTTAGGGCAGAGGAAAGATAACTTAGTCCATGTGATGTACTATACTAGCAAAGTCCTCAATGACACGCAAAGAAATTATACCACTACTAAAAAGGAGTTACTGGAAATAGTTTTTGCATTTGACAAGTTTAGATCATACCTCATTGGTGCTAAAGTGATTGTTTTCACAAATCACACAGCACCTAAATATTTGTTTGCCAAGCAAGAATCAAAACCAAGACTAATAAGATGGATCTTATTGTTGCAGGAATTCAATATTAAAATTAGAGACAAGAAAGGAGTGGAAAATAAGGTAGCGGATCACCTATCCAGAATTCCTCATGATAAAGGTGGAACACATGATACAAGTGTAAATGAGCTCTTCCCTGATGAGCAGTTGATGACAGTTCACAAAGCACCATGGTTTGCAGACATTGCCAACTTCAAAGGAACTGGGGCTTTACCTCCAGAGATCAATAAACATCAAAAAAGAAAGCTCATAAATGATGCAAAATATTTTTTTTGGGATGAGCCATATCTCTTCAAGAAGTGTTCAGATGGAATCCTGAGAAGATGTGTTTCAGAAGAAGAGGGACGAGAGGTCCTGTGGGATTACCACGGCTCATGCTATGGAGGCCATTTTGGAGGGGATAGAACTGCAGCCAAGGTGTTGTAAAGCGGATTCTTTTGGCCCACCCTCTTCAAGGATGCCAAAGAACTGGCAAAGAATTGCAATGAATGTCAAAGAGCTGGAAACTTACCCAAAAGAAATGAGATGCCACAAAACTTCATCTTAGAACTGGAACTGTTTGATGTGTGGGGAATCGATTTCATGGGACCATTCCCAACCTCATATTCAAACAAGTACATTTTGGTAGCAGTGGATTACGTTTCCAAGTGGGTAGAGGCTATTGCAACCCCAACAAATGATAACAAGGTGGTCATGAACTTCCTCAGGAAGAATATCTTCAGCCGATTTAGAGTCCCACGAGCACTCATCAGTGACGGAGGGAGCCATTTTTGTAACAGACCACTAGAAGCTCTTCTCCTACGATACGGGGTAAAACACAAGGTTGCCACACCTTACCATCCCCAAACAAGTGGGCAAACTGAGATATCTAACAGAGAGCTAAAAAGGATTTTGGAAAAGACTGTAGGAGCATCAAGAAAGGATTGGTCGAAGAAGTTGGATGATGCTCTTTGGGCATACAGAACAGCATTCAAAACACCACTTGGAATGTCCCCATATCAACTGGTGTATGGGAAAGCTTGTCACTTACCACTGGAGCTGGAACACAAAGCTCTCTGGGCTCTCAAGATACTAAATTTTGACAGCATTGCTGCTGGTGCAAAGAAGATTCTGCAGCTGCAAGAGATGGAGGAATTTAGATCTCAAGCCTATGAAAATGCCAAGATTTATAAAGAAAAGGTGAAGAGAAGACATGACCTCCATCTGGTACCCAGGAGTTTCGCAAAGGGGCAACAAGTACTCCTCTACAACTCCAAATTGAGACTGTTCCTAGGAAAACTCAAATCAAGGTGGTCAGGACCCTTTCTTATCACAAAGGTCTCGCCGTATGGACACATAGAAATCATGGATGAATGTTCGGAGAGGACTTTCACTATGAATGGACAACGGCTCAAACATTATATGGGCAACATGGGGAAACCCCAAAGTGAAGTATCATCTCAAGTAAGGGAGGAATCATCGAGCTAGCGACGCTAAAAGAGCGCTTTGTTGGGAGGCAACCCAACCTAAGGTAGTTTCTTTTTCATTGTCATTTCAATAAAGATCACAAGTTGTTTCCCCTGTATTACGAGGAGCTAAGTTTGGTGTTCCACACCAAAACAATCCAAGAGTGAAAGTGTAATTCTATGTTTGGTGTTCCACCAAAGATATTAGTTAGAATCACACTACACTCCAATGGCAAAATGCTAGCTCCAACCAATTAGGGGAACCACTTAGCAGTAGTTTAGTCTTTAGTTAATAGTTATTTAGTTAATAACAACATATGAGGCTCTCTGCAAGTATGCAATCTGTTGTACTAGGCAAGGAACTAAGTTTGGTGTTCACACACCAAATTAAGTTCAGAAATTCACAAGCATACATGCAAGCTAACTATTTCTCAAGTGCTTTGGGAACAAGAAACTTCAAATAACTTTGCAGGAACCTTCTGAGGAAATAGTGCACCATCATCCAAGGAAGTGAAGGAGCAAAAACTATGGATGATGACAACAAGGGGACAGCTAGAAACCATCACCCGAAGGTTGTATTGTTACTTAATTCCATATACTTGAAATGCTAAAAATTGGAAGTCCAAAGGTGCCCTCGATTAATAGTTACTCATTAGTTTAAATCATTAGAATTTAATGTTTGTTTTTATTGCTTTCGTCATATATGTGCTGGTTTTAATGTCAATGCTGCATCTTCACCTTGTTTACTTGTATGCTTGTCCTTTTTAAGCCAAATAAAAAGAGAATGTTTGTTATAAAAGACCAGAGTGGAATCCATATTGTGGAGTAAGTTCCTAATTTTGTGGTGTGGTAATAGATTAGCTAAGTTGGTTTACCAATAAGGTAGGAAGGCAACTATCTGTCTTGAATCATATGCTTGAAACACACCCCATGAGACTAGCTAAATAATAAGATCCTAATAAGAAAAAGGGAAAAGAACAATAAGAGTTGAAAACGAAAGAAAAGTTAATAAAGGATAAGGCTGAGCACCAAGGGTTTGAACCTTGAAGGATGTGTCTGTGGTGCTCTTGTACCAAGGATCTGCTTGGATGAATAAGTTCTTAGGAGTGCTTCATCACTTGGTAACTTGGGTTAACTAAGCTGGGATTATCAACTGAAAATCCATTATCAAGAGCAACCTGGCTACAGAACATTTAGTAACCCAAAGAGGTGCTGGACACCAAGACCTCAAGGAAAGAAAATAACAAACCATGTGCCTGTGGTGTGAATGTATGGGGGAGAGAGACTTGAGGGAGTAAGTCCTTAGGGGTGCTTCAACACCTAGCACCTTGAACCAACTGGTTCGGGAGTGTTGGCTGAAAGCTTATTTTAAAGAGTCGCCCCCTCACAGAGCACTTAGCCCAAGGATGCAATAAACCCTGAAAACAATAAAAGGATCAATGAATAAAGTCTCATAGGGTGCAATCAAGTGAGTATTCAAGACACGATAAAGGTCTGAAAGCCAGTGAAGGAATGAACATATTGCTATACATGAAACCACTATAAAACCAAGGACATGACTTCCACAATAATGACTCATATCTGGTAGCATTTCATTCATCATTCTCTTGTTCCAGTACTTGCTTAGGGACAAGCAAGCTTTAAGTTTGGTGTTGTGATGCCAGGGCATTTTGGCCAGTTTCACTAACCTTTTCTTTATGGTTTTAGGGTAGTTTCATGCACTTTCTTAGGAAATAAGCAAGTTTTAGGTAGAATTTCACTTACATCTTGATTCAAGCAAACATTGTGATTTTTATATGAATTCATGAGAATTATGCATAAATTGAATGACAAATTGGGTGATGCATATCTCATAACTTGGACTAGAACTTTAATGCACTTTATTGCTTGATTTCAGGACAAAGGAAGCAAGGAAAAACCACGTTAGCAGCCACGTTAGTCTAACTAACGTGACCTCTAACGTGCAATGGGAGCTAGCTTGCAACGTTAATGAGAAAAGTAATCGCCAATAACGTCCTCGAAGCCATCATAGCCCACGTTAAGAGTCACGTTAACTAAGTTAACGTGAACTCTAATGTGGAAGAAGGAAATAAAGCCAACGTTAGTAACACTCACCTTTGTCACTAACGTTGGACCAAGCTCATATTGGCCACATTAAGAGCCACGTTAACTCAGTTAACGTGGACTCTAACGTAGGGAAGCAAAAGAATGGCCAACGTTAGTGACACTCACCATTGTCACTAACGTTGGACTAAGCCACTTTGAGCCACGTTAGTTGCCACGTTAACTTAGTTAACGTGGAAGCTAACGTGGAGGGAGCATTCTAACGTGAACTCTAACGTAGGGAGAAAGGGATACTCCCAACGTTATTGAAAAAAGTAAGCCCCAATAACGTGTGCAAAGGAACAAGAGGCAACGTTAGTGGTCACGTTGGTGCCACTAACGTTGAAGTTAACGTGGGTCACCCTTGGGTTAGGAACGTTAGTGAAAAAGGTGACTGCCACTAACGTTCTCGAACCCACACTTTCACTTAACGTTAACGCCACTAATGTCCTAAGCTAAAAGTCCCTGCCTACTTCATACTTTCTCTCTGCAAGTAAAGCTAAGCCCACTGAAGAGGATAACTACTTCAAACTCAATATCCAAAGGCCCATATCCAAGATTTGAAGAACCAACTAGAAGATCAGAAGAGTAGTATATATAGGGGTAGTTTTGAATCAAAATGGGGTTGGAAATTTGAGAACGACTCTTTGTATTTTACTTTCTCTGCAACTTTTAGTTTAGTTCTCAGAATGTACTCTCCATCTATGCTTTTCATTCCCAGAGCTATGAACAACTAAACCCCTTTCATTGGGTTAGGGAGCTCTATTGTAATTTGATGGATCAATATTAGTTTTCATTATTCTTCTTCTATCTTTTCTCTTAATTTTACTAGAAAGCTTTCAATCTTCATTCAATTGGGTAGTTATCTTGGAAAAGAAGCTATTCATACTTGGCTCTCTTCAGAACTTTGGAAGAGAAATGAAGAGATCATGCTAGAAATGCTTTCTCATGTTGGACCAAATTGGGGTTTGGATGGATATAGTGACATATAATCCTACCAACACTTTGATTTGGAAATACATGTGGTATAATCAGTGACCATACTTCATCTCTTCTCATGAGCAATTGACCAAGGAATTTGCTATTGATCAAGATTTGAGAGATTGAATTACCAAGAAATTGGAATCCGATCACTTAAGATTGCCAAGGAGATCAATGAATGCATTGATTGAGGAAGAGATGAAAATGAACTTGATCCGGAGAATGCAACATCTCCTAAGCCCAATGAATTCCCCATTTCTGATCTTACCCATTCTCTATAAATTCTGCAATCTACTTTTATGAGCATCTTCCCCATTCCCATTTAAGATTCTGCAATTTACTTTTCTCTATTTACATTCAGCTCTTTATTTCCAGCATTTACGTTTTCTGCTATTTACTTTCCCGCCATTTAATTTTCTGCAAATCTCAAATCTAATTCTGCTTAGTTCAACTAGAACATTCCTCTAATTAAAGTTGCTTGACCAATCAATCCCTATGAGATTCGACCTCACTCTATTGTGAGTTTTTACTTGACGACAATTCGGTATACTTGCCGAAAGAAAATTGTTGAGAGACAAGTTTCCATGCATCAAAGCTCCTTTTCACCATTCGCCACCATATGATCGTCATTTACTCGGATTCCAATCCAATTACTCCCAAACACCACCACTTCCCCATGTACCACGTCAAAATCCATCACCCTGAGAATCAGAGGTTTGCCTCAAGGAAACAGTAGATCAACTTCAAACAACCCTTCATCAACTGGAGCAAGCTGTAAGTCAATTATCTTCCAGACGTTCGAACATTCAAGGACCTTCCACAGCCCCATGTGGACAATCTAAAGAAGAGCGTAGCATGAAGGAGATACTAGAAACTCCAGTGGACAGAATAGGGCATGACTTCGTACTGGAACAAGTAGAGGAAGCTATCATTGTAAAAGAAGAAGAGTTGGTTGAAGACTTAGGAGACGCTGAACTTCCATGGGAATCCAGAATTGTGAAAAATTCTGACAAGGACGTTACAATTGATGCTAAGGAGGATAGTGCACAACTCCCAAAGCAAGTCTTTTATGAAGAACTAGACGGAATAATCCAAGAAGCAAGTTTCCTTGATGATGATAATCTCAAGTCAAGTTCTCCCAGTAATGAACTTGCATCAGCAGGTGAATTCTCTGAGATCAAAGAATCTTCCCCAAGTGAATACGAAGATGATGCGGAGGTAGATTTCTCTCAACCTCCCGTTTATGACTTAAGTGACGAGGAAGACATATAAAGCTTTGATCAGGACATGGATGCATTTGAAGAAGTCTGCAAGGAAGTGAAGAAATTCACCGAAGAGCACAAGGGAGTAGAACTTACAGAACCACTGGAAACACCTATCCCAAGGCCATTACCACCCAATACAAGCTTCAAGTGGGTACAATCCTTAACCTTTAGCTTTATTTTCCCACTTGAATATGGTTTGCTTGAAATAGATGGCCAGCTTAGAGCTCTCTGCGGCTTTAAGAGTAAAAGGGAAATGGATCGCACTCAGAGCTGGTGCACAAGGTTCAATAAGGTTCCACGCTTCAATTCGAAGTGCACGGATTGGCATCATGATCAATCGAATGGATCTAGGAAAACGTTTGGTCACCATGGTGAGAATCTACTTTCTAAACCGCCCGGATGGAAAAATATGGATCAAGACGAATGCGGATTCAAAAGCAAAGTTTGGGATCCTGGAATCTATTCTGACATTCGTCACTCCGGGAGCCTGACAATCTGCTTGAAGATACTCAGAAGCTTTACATGCCTAGTTTGGGACCCCGGAGGCTGTTGGCATTCCAAACATTGGTGGAGATTTCTGGACGAATTTAAGCGCAAGCCGCCATAACAGGAAGCTCATCCAATGTCCAACTTAAGGACTTTAACTAAAAGTGCTAGGTGGGAGACAACCCACCATGGTATGGTTGTTTCTTTTTTAGTTTTATTCGTTTTATTTATTTTTGTTTTCATTTTCAATTAAGCCTGAATATTATTCATTCGCATTGCATACTGCATAATTGCATACCTGCATAAAAAAAAGAGAGAGAGTAGGCGTGCGACGCG
Source organism: Arachis ipaensis (assembly GCF_000816755.2). Taxonomy (NCBI): domain Eukaryota; kingdom Viridiplantae; phylum Streptophyta; class Magnoliopsida; order Fabales; family Fabaceae; genus Arachis; species Arachis ipaensis. The sequence continues at coordinate 93,835,058 of NC_029791.2, read as the reverse complement.
ACCGCATCACTCATGCGATCGCGTCAGTTGAGAAAAACAACCCCCCACGTGTCCGCGTCATTCACGCGGCCGCATGACCTGGAAATCGGCGTAAGGATCCAACGCCAAGAAAGTTGGGCTGGAATCGTGCGGCTGTTGTGCGTTTCGCACAAAATGACCCACGCGATCGTGTCACTTGCACAACACCAATCCCACGTGACAGCGTGAGCGACGCGATCGCGTCGCATGGATTGCACAACACACCAAAGGAGACAGAGAGTTCCGCTAAAACGACGCTGGAATTGCGCGTTTAGCACAATTTCCAGCGACGCGGTCGCATGCCTCACGCGACCACGTCACTCATCCTTTTCCCCATTCCATGCGATCGCATCACTCACGCGATCGCATCAACTCCCATTCCACCCCTGCCACGCGACCGCGTGCCCCACGCGATCGCGTGGATTCAAATTCAATAACCCCCCAGCCACGCGAACCCTACCCATTCGCGCCCCCCAACCCCCTTCTCCTTCTTCTCTTCTCTGCAAACCAGCCACCACCACCCACTTCCAGCCACCACCACCAACTTCCAGCCACCACCGTCGACCACCCAGACACCGCTGCCGCGCCACCCCCTTCTCCCTTCCCTTTCTTTCCTCTCT
>NC_029791.2:93830093-93833814 GCF_000816755.2 Arachis ipaensis | reverse complement strand
TCTTCTTCTTCTCTCCTCTTCTTCCCTCCACCACTACTGCCCACCTCCACGACCACCACCCCCACCGCGCCGCCGTCACCGCCGCGCCTCCACCCACCACCCACGCCCCCTTCCCTTCCTTCCCCCTTAACCCCTACCCCCATTACCCTACCCGAAACCCCCTGCCTCCGAACAACCACCGTCGCGCCAACCACCCTCAACCGCCGTATCAGCCGCCGCCAACACCATTCCCCAGCCATCCCTCTGCCCCACTTTCATTCATCCGCCTACCAAGTTCCGCCAAATGCCACCCTTCTTTCAATTCCCAATTAATTACATATTTTTCTGTTGATGTTCATAATTAGGCTAGTTAGATATGCATGTTGTAGTGGATTCTTGGTGGTTAGGTAGCCTAGGATGTGGTTAGTAAATTTAGGCCTGATTAATTGTGCTGTTCGTGCCTCTTGTTTTATAATTTTCGCAATTCTGCTATTGCTGTGATGTTAGTATTGTTCATATGCTGTTCTTACTGTTCATGCTGCTATTGCAAATGATCTTTCTTGTTCACACTAATTATATCCAATTGCAGTTTGTTTTAATTCACATGAGCTGTCCTTCTTACTGTTTATTTTCTGGGAACATCCAATTTTAGCCAGAATGCTGCCCAATTTTCTGTCAACTATTTTGTTTCCATTCATGTCTTGGTTTTGGCACTTTGAACTCTCCCTTACTCTGCTTTTACCAAACCAATTCATGAATACCAGGGCAAGCTTTCTTATTCTTTTTGATTTCCTGGTTCATAATCTGCATTTTTGATGTTTAGCTTCCAATTTTTAATTCATCATCAACCTGATTCCCTTGTTTGGATATGAGTTAACTGTAGCTTCTAATTGAGCATGCTTGTTACTTAGAAAATGTTCATCATGCCACTTACTCTAACCCACTTTTTACTAATTTACTAATTTTAACCTCCTAAACTCTTTTTTCATTCCTAACCAACCTAACCTTTCAAAACATCTCTTTTGGTTTTTCACTATTCTCTTTAACCTTCTAACCAAGGCATGATGATAATTTTTCCTAATTAACATGATTTCTAATACATTTTGGATTGTTAATTTTTCTTCTTGGACTTTTAACTCCTATTCCATCCTTAATGCACATTTACTTAACTCATTTTCATTACTCCACTACCCCTTTGCCACTATATGCTTATTTTGTGATTTGCATACTTGTTTTTCCTGTTTTTGTTATATCCTGGTTTTCTACTTTTCAGGATGTCTGACACACAAAGAAAAGAAAAGGGAAAGGCAACAACTGGCAAACGGAAAAGAGGAGAATCCTCCATATCCATCCTGGACATCATGCATGATGACTCCTAGCGGGAGAAACACTTTACCCCGCAGGGGAAGGCTGACCAGCTACTCCCTGTTACTGATCCCATTAAGTTTGCAAACTGATACTGCGAGCTGAAGTATCCGGTGTTTGCAACTTCCAGGAACCTATACCTGGAGAGGACTCTGAAGATCCCAGAAGAACTCCAGCAATACACCTCTGATCAGATCAAACAAAGAGGCTGGTTCTTCTTGGAGAGAAACCTAACTGAGGTCAATGCATCTTGGGTAAGGGAATTTTACTGCAATTACTTCAAAACATCCCTAGATGCAGTAAACCTAAGAGGGAAGCATATACTGGTCACTGAAGAGGACATAGAGGATATCCTGAAGCTCGTGCCTAAATCTGATCAGCCAGATGGTTATCAACAGGCTGAGGAGGACATGCGCTTCATGAAGTTTGACTGGGATGCTGTCAAGGCAAGGATAGCCCTTGACCCGACTGTTCCAAGGGTCATGGGTCAGAACACCACCATGCATAAGGGAATCAAGCGGATTTACTTAAATGATGAGGCTGGCTATGGCATCAGATCCTAAGCAACTTTATTATGCCGAGTACTCACGAGACGGAGCTACCTGCTGCTATGATCACCCTCCTATGGTGTGTGATGGAGGGTAAGGACCTGTACCTGCCACGCTTCATTCGGTACTACATGGCCAGGGTCCACGTCCGAGGCACTCTCCCCTTTCCATATTGATTACACAGCTTGGCCGTCGAGCTGACGTGCCTTGGGAAGATACTGATGAGAAGCCACCTGCTACAGAATTCAAGAAAATTATCCCTCATAGCAGGAACTTTCTGGCTTTGGGCTACAGACCTCCATTCCTCACTCCTACTGATGAGTCAGCCACACCATCTGCCGGCCCCTCTTCCTCTACAGCTACCCCTGCTACCACCACTGCACCTCCACCTGCCTCAGAGCCAGTTTATCACTTAGTGCACTGCCTGTTTCAGCACCTAGACCGGATGGAGCGCCACAACCAGCGGCGATACGAGAGATCTGAGCGACGTAGCAAGCGACGCTATGAGCACCTAAAGCTGATGATCCGTTCTGGCAGCGACATCCCCTCCGAGCCTGACACCCCGTCAGAGCCATCTGAGGAGGAGGCGGATGACCACGAGGCGGAGACCCATCCACAGAGAGAGGCTGCGAAGGCAGGCACAGAGCAGGCTGCATCACATCAAGAGGCCCCGCCTCAGATTCAGGCTGCAGACCCCGAGGTTCCTATTCAGTCAGCACCTCCTCTGCAGCAGGCTGATCCTCAGACCACCACCACAGAGACTCCGGCTACCCATCCTTCCAGTGATGACACCCCTTCACACCCTGCTTGAGTGAGCATCAGGGACGATGCTTCATATTAAGTGTGGGGAGGTCGCCATCTCTGGCGTATATTTTTTGGTGAACCACTACAGACTCTTTTACTTTATTTTGCTACTTTTCTATATTTCTCTCTTTATTTTTATTTTTATTTTTTCAGTACTTATACATTGCTATTTTCATGTATTTTTACTATATTTCTGCATTTTGCACTTTAGTTCATATTTTAGCCATTTAAGTTTAGTTGCAATTCTAACTTATTAGTTATAGAAATGTGGATCGATTAGTATAGTTTACCCTTTTTAGCATAAGATAACTTAGTTTAAATTAAAAATATAAAAAGGAAGTAAACTAGAGACTTTAACAGAATAAAAACAACCCACACCTTGTATATATAGCATTACATGTTAGTTAGTTAACAACATTTTATCAAGGAGAAACACTAAAACTTTAAAGCCACCTTAAGATTTACATTGAGAATAATGGGAACTCTTAATTTTCACTTGCATGACATATATAACTGATATATGATTTTTGAGTTAGAGAATACACAGCCTGTGAGTTTTGAGCTTAATTGAATGGTTACGTTTAAACCAAAATAGTTTATTCCTGTGTGTTCCGCCCTTCTTATTTATTCTGGTGTTCTTTACTTTGTTTTAATCTATATGTCCGATTATAAAATATAGATACATACCAAGAAAGTGATTGAGGCCATTGTTTGATCCTAGCTCACTATTCCCAAATTAGCCTACCTTTTACATCACCCTTGTTAGCCCCCGTGAGCCTTTAAATCCCCTCTTGTTTTATAACCACATTACTAGCCTTAAGCAGAAAAACAAAATAAAAAAATCCCAAGTTGAATCCTTGGTTAGCTTAAGATAGAAATTGTGTACTATGTAAGTGTGGGAACCTTATGGGAGCATGGATGATAGAAAGTTAAAAAAGAGTAAAAATTTTTATTTAAAAAAAAAAGTTTTGGGAAGCATGCTCATGTGAAATCAAAATAATTGAATTACCATGTGCATTAAAAAA
>NC_029791.2:93828458-93829508 GCF_000816755.2 Arachis ipaensis | reverse complement strand
ATGAGCATGTAACATCAAAAAGTGGGAAGAATATGGGAAAACAGGTAAAGAAGATTTGCTTTACAAAATATGTATGTTAGGTGAGATCTTAGACTAATCAAGGATTCACTTAATTAGCTCACTTAGCCTTATACATATACCCTTACCTTTACCTTGGCCCCATTACAACCTTAATTAAAGACCTCATGATTTTTGTATGCCTATATTCTATAATTGTTGATTGTTTAGATGAAGAACAAAGTTATGGAAAGTAAGGATAAAAAGAGGAATAGAGTGATTAACCCAATAAACACTGAGTGACTAGAGAGTAAACACAAAATCCAGTGAGGGTTCAATAGCTCATCAACATATATCTCTGCTTAAATTGCTAATTGTTTTGCAAGTTTGTAAAATATTTTTCTTTCCCATTTCAATTGTAAAAGTGTTTTATCATTATCTAAGGTTTGGCTGTGCATATATGATTCCTTGAGAATGTGAATTAATTTGACTACATGTATGTTTGATATACAAGTGAATAAAAATTAGAATTGCATGATTCGTTTAGGTAGTTGCATTTAGAATAAATTGCATTGCATGAGATTCCACCACTTCAACCTTACCTTACTCTTTATCATGGATTTAGCATGAGGACATACTATTGTTTAAGTGTGGGGAGATTGATAAACCCATATTTTATGATATATTTTGTGCCTAATTTAAGTGATTTATTCAATCCTTCACTCATTTATTCATGTTAATTGCATGGTTTTACTTTCCCTTCCTTATTATGTGATGTATGTGAAAAACATGTTTCCTATGCTTTAAAAGTAATTATTTTAATTACCCTTTACTTTCATTCGATGCCGTGGTTCGTGTGTTGAGTAGTTTCTGATCTTCTAAGGTAGGAATGACTTAAAGGATGGAAAGGGAACATACAAAAATGGAAGGAAAGCACAAAACGGAGTTTTTGAAGAAACTGGCAGTGACGCGATCGCATGGACGACGCGACCGCATGCCAGCGCGAAATGGTAGTGATGCGACCGCGTGATTGACGCGGACGCATGACTGAAG
>NC_029791.2:93820229-93827628 GCF_000816755.2 Arachis ipaensis | reverse complement strand
ATCCTTCACCCACTTATTCATGTAAATTGCATGGTTTTACTTTCCCTTCCTTATTATGTGATGTATGTGAAAAACATGTTTCCAATGCTTTAAAAATAATTATTCAATTACTTGTTATTACCATTCAATGTCGTGATTTGTGTGTTAAGTAGTTTCAGATCTCCTAAGGCAGGAATGACTCAGAGGATGGAAAGGAAACATACAAAAATGGAAGGAAAGGAGTTTTTGGAGTTTTTGAAGAAACTGGCAGTGACGCGATCGCATGGACGACGCGACCGCATGCCAGCGCGAAATGGTAGTGATGCGACCGCGTGATTGACGCGGACGCATGACTGAAGCGACCGCGTGACAAGAAAAGACACGACCGCGTAAGCACAAAACGGAGTTTTTGAAGAAACTGGCAGTGACGCGATCGCATGGACGACGCGACCGCATGCCAGCGCGAAATGGTAGTGATGCGACCGCGTGATTGACGCGGACGCATGACTGAAGCGACCGCGTGACAAGAAAAACTCCAAATGACACGACCGCGTGACCCACGCGGACGCGTGACAGAGGCCACACACCAGAAATTACAGAAAACGCTCCCAGCGATTTCTGAAGCCCTTTTTGGCCCAAATCCAAGTCCAGCAGGCACAGATCAGAGGTTATGAAGTGGGGGAATGCATCCATTCAAGGAGAGTCTCCAATTAGTTACTTTTCATGAATTAGATGTAGTTTAGAGGGAGAGGTTTTCTCCTCTCTCTTTTAGGATTTAGAATTAGGATTTCTTTTGCTTTCAGGATTATCTCTTTTTATCAGGTTAAACATTCCTTTTTATTTACCTTCTCAATTTAGTTTATGAATTCTTCTATGTTACAGATTACTCTTTGAATTAATGTTATTTGAGGTATTTCAGTTTATTATTGCTCTCTTTTATTTATGTTACTGTTACTTCCAATCTGAAGACATTTTTATTCCAATAGATTTACTTTTTCCCTTTTTGGTCTTGGTTAAGAAATCAGTAACTCAGGAGTTATCAAACTCAACGTGATTGATAATTGTTATCTTTGCTAATTGAATTAAACTTCAATAATCCCAATCTTTCTCTAGGAATTAACTAGGATTTGAAGATCAACATAATTAGTCACTTGACCTTTCTTTACATTAAGTAAAGGCTAACTAAGTGGAATTAAGATTCAATTTTCATCATCATTGATAAGGATAACTAGGATAGAATTTCCAATTTCTCATACCTTGCCAAAAGTGTGTTTTACAGTTATTTATTTACTTTACAGTCTTTTACTTATTTTAATTGCAATTTAAACTACTTGTTCCTCATCTTCAAAACCCCGATTTACAATATTCATAACCAATAATAAAAACATACTTCCCTGCATTTCCTTGAGAAGACGACCCGAGGTTTAAATACTCGGTTATCAATTTTAAAGGGGTTTGTTACTTGTGACAACCAAAATGTTTGTACGAAAGGTTGATTGCTTGGTTTAGAAACTATACTTGCAACAAGGATTTATTCTGAATTCTAAACCATCAATCTTCCAGCTCTTTCAGAGGCTCCACCTTCAGTTGATGGGCAAGGGGGTTCAGGCTACTATGTAAACAAATAGACAACAATTGAGGAGAAGTTAGATGTGTGTGGTGTGATGAAAGACAATGTGCGTATTCTAGGTGTACACGGTCTAGAACACACACATTGGCCAGGTGAAAATGGTAACCACATAATCAAAATAAATAGCACGATTCTCGGTTAAGTAGCCTAGGTTGTAAGTAAAGCATACGCAAAACTTAGGTCAGAAGAAACCCTAGGTAACCACAAAAGTGAATTGAGTATATGAGGTATTGGATATTGAAATTGTGCGAGTGAAAGCACAAATTGATATAGAGGCACAATAACACATCACCAATCCAATAATGAACAAAAAATGCCTTATTCATCATGAAACATAAAGCAAAAGTCACATGGTAAAGATACTTGTTACCAAAAAGTGACAAGCTTGATAAGAATCAAGTTGAGTCACTCAAACAAATGCAAAGCATTAACAAGGAGCAAGTACCGGACATGTGATGAATTTGATATGAAAGCCATGATGAATAAGTAACTCAATTCACTAGATTCATTATGCACTTATAAAATTTTCACCTAATATGCAACAAAATGTAAATGTGCAAATCCAATTAGGTGCTAGTAATTTAAGGCAAAGTATAAGTATATTGACGAAATTCAATCAAGAAGCAACCCAATCAATCAACAAGCAAACACTTGCAACTTTTTTAATTACTAATATGAAAAATGAAATGCAAAGAAAACTAAGTAAAACAAGTAGAAAAAAATGGAAAAATCAAGGTAGGGGAGGGTTGGAGGGGGTGGAAGTGCGTTAGGGCTTAAGGAAAAGCGCAAACAAAATCTGCCCAAAACAGCACTTGTGCGTACGCACAGGTATGTGTGCGTACGTACACTACATGAAAACAAGGGAGGTGTGCGCTCGCACAGTGCTCTGAACAGAACGAGGATAAGGAAGTATGCGCGCGCACAAGCCTGTGCTGGCGCACAGAACATTATTTTTTTGTAAGCAGGATCATGTGTGCGTGCCACACTGGTCCGTGCGCACGCACAAGAGCGAAAAGGGGGAGGGTTCATGCACACAAGTTGTGCTAACGCTCCCACTAAAGTGGTTGCAAGTTGGCGTGCGGACGCACAAGCCTGTGCGACCGCACAGAGAGCATGATAAGGAACATGCGTGCGTATGCACAAGATGGTGCGCACGCATAGACCAAGGAAAACAGGGGAGCACCCACGCACAGACCGTGCTGGCGCTGCGAACAGAGGGCAATACAAAGAGTGTGTGGGCGCACAGGCTTGTGCGCTCAGACAGGTCGCGAAACTCACAGTTGTGTGCGCACGCACACGAGCGTGCGTACACACAGATGCCCTGTTTCAAAAATTTTTTCTTTCAAAAACTAAAGTACCAAGCCTTAGTACAATCAAAAATCTCAACCCCAAACATTCAAAACTTCACTAAATCATGATCCATACAAAAATTATCCTATCTAAACTCAAAATTGAACTAATCCTAGGCTAACTAAGACAAGAAAACATGCAATAAACTAAGACTATAAACAAAGAGAAAGGGTAGGAAAGATGTTACCATGGTGGGGTGTCTCCCACCTAGCACTTTGGTTTATAGTCCTTAAGTTGGACTTGTTGAGGAGACTCTTGCTAGGGTGGCTTGTGTTTCCACTCCTCCTTGAATCTCCATCCAAGCTTGCACTTCATAGGTCCTCCGGGATCCCATGTTCTAGTTTCCCGGTCTCCCTCTTGTTGATCTCTATACTCCAAGCCAGATGGACAAGTTCTCGATTTACCCTTGTAGCACCCCAACACTCTTTGAAAATCAGCCAATTGTGCTTCACACCATGTTTGAACTCCAATTCTTGAATGGGTTTTCTTGAAGAACCTTGGATTCAATTGGCAACCAACACTTCTTTCTCCACTATGTACCAACCCAAGAAGGATCTTAAGTTGGTAATCCATTTCCAAGAGAGCATATTGATAGGGGCCAATGAAGCTCATAGGTGAAATTGCCACCCATTCGATATGTTCTTGGACCGGGATTGCTTCCTCACCAACTTCCTCTTCCCCATCACTCAAATCATAACATGGAGGTTGTGAGAAGTCTATCTCCATGTCTCTCTCAAACTCATTGGGAAGAGGCTCGTTAGGATCATTAAGGGAATTGACCAAGGAGGACAAAAAATCATCAATGATGGAATCCTCATCTTGATCAATCTCCCTCATATCTTCCCTTCTCTCCTCTGGCTCACTTATCTCACCTTCCTCCTCATGTTGTGCTTCAAACCTTAGCTCCTCTTCATCCACTTGACATTCCATGCTCTCCTCTTCTCTACGCCTTTCTATTGCTCCTTCACATCCTCCAAGAGGAGGGTCTTGATCAGATGAGCGTAAAAGAACCAAGCGGTTCACCGCTTCGGCTATGGTAGCTACATATTGCCCTTGAGTCTTTCGGAATCCTTCTTGCACTTAGAGAAAGGCTTGAAGGTCTTGATGGTCTTGGGCGGGTGGGAAAGCTTCATATTGTGGTGAAAAATAAGGCTCATAGTTTGGGAGGAAGGTTGTATATGTGGGAGGTGATTCATGTTGGTAGGTATTTTGAGTTGGTATTTAAGAATGTGGTTGTTGGTATTGGTGTGGTGTTTGAAAATATGGTGATTGAGGGTTATGTTGAGGGTAGAGGTTATAGGCATATGGTGGTGAAAGTATGTAATTATTGTGCAATCCACCATATCCTTGATTTAGGTGTGCATGTTGGAAAGAGTCTTGCTCATTGTAGTATAGAGGAGGTGGCTCCTTCCAAAATTGATGCTCCAATCCCATGATGCAATCCAAAATTGAAGTTATCACACCCTACAAAATGATCACAACCAAACTCTAAACCAAGAGGGTGATAACTCATAGAGGAAATAGAAAATAAAAACAAAAGACTTCAATTAACAAAATAAATAAAATCCTAATTACCAAAAAAAGTAAACAAATAACCAAAAAGTATCTATTCACACTATTCACATATTTACAACAACCAAAATATAGCACTCATTACGCTAGCTCCCCGGCAACGGCGCCAAAAATTTGATGAAGAGAAAATTTATGCCAATTCAGAATTAAATAGATTTCCGTTGTAGGTATAGTCTGAACCGGCAATGGATCCTCTCAATCAAATTTTATTCAAAGGATATCACAATTCAAACTAATTATAACCGAGAGTATTTAGACTCCTGGGTCATTCTCCCTAGGAACTAGTGACGACGAGTGATAAACCCCGATTTCGTGATTTATCTTCTGCTTATTTTAGGGGATTTTACCACCTTTTCCCACATTTATTCAATGAAATAGCATGGTTTTCTAATTCTCCCTTAAATTGTGCTTAAGTGTAAAAACATGCTTTTTAGGCCCTTAAAAAATTGGTGATTTTGATTCACTTTAATTCCATTCGATGCCTTGATGTGTTTGTTGAGTGATTTCAGGTTCATAAGGCAAGTATTGGATGGAAGAAATGAGGAGAAAAGCATGCAAAGTAGAGAATGCATGAAGAAATAAAGATTGGGAATGCATCAATTGATGCGCACGCGTATAAGGCACGCACGCGCAAAAGTGGTTTTACATAGATACGCGCACGCGTACATGCCGCGTCCGCGCGGATGAAAAAATTTACCAATCGACGCACACGCGCACATGACGCGCACACGCCAATACTCTCACATGGCCCACTTAAAGGCAAAACGCTGGGGGCGATTTCTGAGCTGCCCAGGCCCAAATCCAACTTGTTTCTGAGTGTATTTCATGCAGAATTGAAGTCCAAGAAAAGGGGAAGCAATTAGTTTAGCCAACATGAGCCTTTAGTTAGTTTTCTAGAGAGAGAAGCTCCCTCTTCTCTCTAGAATTAGGTTAGGATTAGGTTAGATTGTCTTAGATCCATGTTTAATTACTTGATCTCTTCTTATTTCCCTTATAATTTCTCATTTCTACATCTTGATTCTCTTATTTGTGATGTTAATTTCTCCTTTTTCCCTCTTTTGTGATGATGAACTCATGTTGGATTTGGTTTACATTTAATGCAATTTGATATTGATGTTTCTTTTTATTGATGAATTGAGTTATGAATTTACCTTCCCTTGCAATTAGTAGTTGGTAGATTTTATTATTCTTTCAATTTATGATGTTTACTTTTATTGCACTCTATGTGTTTGATGAAATGCTTTCCTTAGTTTTTGACTAGTTTTGTTAACTCTTGGTCTAAGCTAAGGGAATTGGGTAAACTTGAGTTATTGGATATAATGGATTTGGTGATTTGAGAACCCTTGGTGATCAATTTGACACCCATTGACGATAACCCACTACTAAGTTAATTAGTAGGTAGGATGGGACTTACGGGTTGATATGATCAAACCTATTTGACGTACTTCAAAGCTTAGGAGTAAATGTTGCGTACTTAAAGTTTTGGGAAGTAGACTTAATAGGTTGGCCTCTCATGATTATCAATATTTGGTTTGTTGACAAGGATGTTGATCTCAATTACCTAAGTCTTAGCCAAGAGTTCTTTATCTTGTTTTCATTAATTACTTGCCTAATTTACTTTTCTTGCGCTCTTATGAACCAAAAACCCCCCCTTAACCCATTATAGCCAATAATTGAGCATTCTATTGTTTCCTTGGGAGACGACCCGGAGTTCAAATACTTCGGTTAATTCTTATTGGGGTTCGTTATTCGTGACACAAAACCAAAAATTTTTTATTGGGAGGATTGTTTGTTGGTGTAGAACTATGCTTACAACGAAGTTTTTATTTCTAGAAGAGAAATTCTAGACCATCACAACAAGAACTCATTAAATCAAAATGGCGCCGTTGCCGGGGATCACAATGCTGCTATGTTATTGGCTATTGTATATATTGTGAATAGCTTGAATTTTGGTTTTATTGCCAGTTTTTGCTAGTTTAGAATTTTATTTTCTTTGTTTCTTATTAATCTTTGTTTTTATTTTCTCTTTCACTATGAATTCTCATCCCTTTGGTTATGAGTGTAGTTCAAACTATGTTGTAGGAAATGAAAGCTCCAATGCGGATATACATCAAGGATTTGGAAATCAAGGATGGGAGGAACCCCAAGCTTATGAACAACCTTCATGGCAACAACCTCCTCCGGACTCTTATGGGCATAATCCTGATCCTAATGTGTATCAAGCCAATGTGTGTGATGATCCCATTGTGGTTGTCAACCACAATCGTCATATGCATATGATCCCATTCCTCAATATAGCCATATGATGAGCGGATAATTTATACGCTTTTTGACATTGTTTTTAGTATGTTTTTAGTAGGATCTAGTTACTTTTAGGGATGTTTTTAATAGATTTTGTGTTAAATTCACATTTCTGGACTTTACTATGAGTTTGTGTGTTTTTCTGTGATTTCAGGTATTTTCTGGCTGAAATTGAGGGACTTGAGCAGAAATCAGATTCAGAGGTTGAAAAAGGACTGCTGATGCTGTTGGATTCTGACCTCCCTGCACTCAAAGTGGATTTTCTGGAGCTACAGAACTCGAAATGGCGCGCTTCCAATTGCATTGGAAAGTAGACATCCAGGGCTTTCCAGCAATGTATAATAGTCCATACTTTGGCCAAACATTGACGACGTAAACTTGCGTTCAACGCCAGCCTTCTGCCCAAATCTGGAGTCCAGCGCCAGAAAAGGATCCAAAACCAAAGTTGAACACCCAAACTGGCACAAAAACTGGCGTTCAACCCCAAGAAGGACCTCTGCACGTGGAAAGTTAAAGCCCAGCCCAAGCACACACGAAGTGGGCCCCGGAAGTGGATTTATACATCAA
>NC_029791.2:93810682-93819622 GCF_000816755.2 Arachis ipaensis | reverse complement strand
ATCTCCGTGGGATTCGACCTTTACTCACGTAAGGTATTACTTGGACGACCCAGTGCACTTGCTGGTTAGTTGTATCGAAGTTGTGACAATTATGAATTAAGATCAGAGCACCAAGCTCAGGAGCCATTACCAGGATTTGTTCGAGCCTGGAGATCACAATTTCGTGCACCAAGTTTTTGGCGCCGTTGCCGGGGATTATTTGTGTTTGGACAACTGACGGTTCATCTTGTTGCTCAGATTAGGTAATTTTCTTTTTATTTTCTTTTCAAAAATTTTTCAAAAATATTTCTAAAATTTTCTCATCTATTTTCAAAAAAAATAAAAATGTTTTCAAAAATAAATTATTCTATGGCTTCAAAATTTTTAAGAACGAATTCTAGTGTTTAATGAAATATGTTGAATCATATCTGGCTGTAAAGCCATACCCAAACTACTTTGGGATTGGTATTCAACTAATCACTCCAGCCCATGTAATTATATGTTGCATCCTGGCTGGCTGTAAAGCCATGTCTAAATTCATTTGGACTGAGGCTTGCAATTGGTTATCAAGAGCAAGCTAGTTGGAGCTAATCCACCTGCTACTGTTCCTGATCTACCCGCCGTTGATCCACGATCACCTGCTGAAGCTTGGCTGGCCATAGGCCATGTCTAGTGTTTTGGACTGGAGCTTGACATTCATAGTGTTCTTGGTGTTCATCTTGACATTCATAGCATTCTTGCATGCATCACATGTTTTGATCTAAAAATTTCAAAAATCAAAAAAAAAAATATCTTTCCCTTTTTCTCTCATCAAATTCGAAAATTTGAGTTGACTTTTTCAAAAATTTTTAAAATCAAGTTGTTTCTTGTGAGTCAAATCAAATTTTCAATTTGAAAATCTTATCTTTTTCAAAATCTTTTTCAAAAAAATCAAATCTTTTTCAAAATTATTAGTTATTTTCGAAAATTTCAAAAAAATATTTTTCAAAAATCTTTTTCTTATTTTTATACCAAATTTTCGAAAATAACATAATCAATTAATGTTTTGATTCAAAAATTTGAAGTTTGTTACTTGCTTGTTAAGAAAGATTCAAACTTTAAGTTCTAGAATCATATCTTATGATATCTTGTGAATCAAGTCATTAATTGTGTTTTAAAAATCAAATCTTTTTCAAAACTAACTTCAATCATATCTTTTCAAAAATATCTTCTTATCTTATCTTTTTCAAAAATATCTTCTTATCTTATCTTTTTCAAAAATATCTTTTCAAAATATCCTTTCTAACTTCCTAACTTCTTATCTTTTCAAAATTTGTTTCAACTAACTAACTAACTTTTTGTTTGTTTCTTAACTTTTTCAAAACCTCCTAACTAACTCTCTCTCTCTCATTTTCGAAAATATCTTCCTTCTCTTTCAAAAAAATATCTTTTCAAAATATCTTTTCTAACTTCCTAACTTCCTATCTTTTCAAAATTTGTTTCAACTAACTAACTAACTTTTTGTTTGTTTCTTAACTTTTTCAAAACCACCTAAATAACTCTCTCTCTCTCAATTTTCGAAAATATCTTCCCTCTTTTTCAAAAATTTCTTTTTAATTAACTAATTATTTTTATTTTTTATTTTTGAATTCAAAAATTTTCGAAAAATACTAACTAATTTTCAAAAAACCAATTTTCAAAAATCACTAACTCTTTTTCAAAATAATTTTCGAAAATTATTCCTCCCCCATCTCATTCTATTTATTCATTCATGTCCTAACATCTCATCTCACATTCCAATCCTCACAGTTGTGTTTCTTCCTTTACATCACATCCTTTATCTCCCCCTCTTCTTCTGGCCATTCTTCCTTGTCATATGAGCAGGAGCAAGGATAAGAACATTCTTGTGGAAGCAGATCCAGAATCTAAAAGGACTCTGAAGAGAAAATTAAGAGAAGCTAAAATACAACAATCCAGAGATAACCTTTCAGAAATTTTCGAACAGGCAGAGGAGATGGCAGCCGAAAATAATAATAATACAAGGAGTATTGGCTCAGAATAAAATATTGACTCAGCAAGTCAATATGATTTCTCAAAGTCTGAATGGAATGCAAGCTGCATCGAACAGTACTCAAGAGGCAGTTTGTGAAGAAGAAGCTTATGATCCTGATAACCCTGCAATAGCAGAGGTGAATTACACGGGTGAATCTTATGGAAATACCTATAATTCATCATGGAGAAATCATCCAAATTTCTCATGGAAGGATCAACAAAAGCCTCAACAAGGCTTTAATAATGGTGGAAGAAATAGGCTCAACAATAGCAAGCTTTTTCCATCATCAACTTAGCAACAGACAGAGAACTCTGAACAAAATGCTTCTAATTTAGCAAATCTAGTCTCTGATCTATCTAAGACCACTGTAAGTTTCATGAATGAAACAAAAGCTCTGCACATCTGTGAGGCTCCATGAGAGCCCACTGTCAAGCTATTGACATTAAAGAAGTGCTTGTTGGGAGGCAACCCAATGCTTATCTAATTCTTATTTTTATTGTTTTTCATGTTTTCTTAGGTTCATGATCATGTGGAGTCACAAAATAAATAGAAAAATTGAAAACGGAATCAAAAACAGCAGAAGAAAAATCACACCCTGCAGGAGCATCTGTCTGGCGTTCAAACGCCAGAACAGAGCATAATTCTGGCGCTGAACGCCCAGAATGGGAGCATCCTGGCGCTGAACGCCCAGAACAAGCATGGTTCTGGCGTTCAACGCCAGAAATGGCAGCAAAGGGGCGTTGAACTCCCAAAATGGGCACCAACCTGGCGCTGAACGCCCAGAGTTGTGTGCAAGGGCATTTTACATGCCTAATTTGGTGCAGGGATGTAAATGCCTTGACACCTCAGGATCTGTGAACCCCACAGGATCATCCCAGGATGATGCTGTTGGATTCTGACCTCCCTGCACTCACAGTGGATTTTCTGGAGCTACAGAACTCGAAATGGCGCGCTTCCAATTGCGTTGGAAAGTAGACATCCAGGGCTTTCCAGCAATGTATAATAGTCCATACTTTGGCCAAACATTGACGACGTAAACTTGCGTTCAACGCCAGTCTTCTGCCCAAATCTGGAGTCCAGCGCCAGAAAAGGATCCAAAACCAGAGTTGAACGTCCAAACTGGCACAAAAACTGGCGTTCAACTCCACAAATGGCCTCTGCACGTGCAACACTTAAGCTCAGCCCAAACACACACCAAGTGGGCCCCGGAAGTGGATTTATGCATCAATTACTTACTCGTGTAAACCCTAGTGACTAGTTTATTATAAATAGGACCTCTTACTATTGTATTTGACATCTTTGGACGCCTGGTTCTTAGATCAGAAGGGCTAGCCTCTCGGCCAAATTAAGATCAGAGCACCAAGCTCTGGAGCCATTACCAGGATTTGTTCGAGCCTGGAGATCACAATTTCGTGCACCACCATACACCATACTCACATGCCTCACACCACCATTCAACTCCATATGACCATAACAAATACCCACCATATCAACCACCATATGAACCACATCTAGAACAACCAACACCCCAATACCAATACTCCCAAGAACCACAAATTCCACATACACCACTTCAAGAATTCCACCAATATGAATCACCTTCCAACATCAACAATCTTCCCTCAAACACTGAACCCTATCTTCCACCACCACCTCCCGACGAAGCCTTCAAATTAGAACTGAGAGACCTTGAATCTCGTATCTTAAGGCAACAAGAGGAGGATAAAACTAAGTTTAAGGAGCTAAGAGCAAGGATAGCTAGCATGGTAGAAGCCGTGAATTACCTAACATCCCACCTAAGCTCATGTACCTTAAGTACTCCCATTGATGAATGTGGAGAAACAATCAAGGAGCTTAGTGAGGGAATGAACTTGAAGCTCCATGGTGAGGAAGAAGAGTTAAAGCAAGAAGTGCAACAAGAGGAGAAGGTAGAGATTAGCAAACTAAAGGAAGTAGTGGGTGGATGTTTAGGATATGTTGAGCACATAAGGGAATCTCAAGTTGAAGAGCCCTCCTCCACAGATTATGGAAGAGATGTTAAAGACGAGAGTAATGTTACGAAAGTAAATGGAGATTTGAAGAAAATTGACCAAGAAGTGGACTCCATCACTAGTGATTTTTTGCCCACATTGATCAATCCCCTTGACGACCTTGTTGAACCTTCTCCCAGTGGACTAGAAAGCAAGGTTGAGGAGGATGTACAACCTCCAAGACCTATTATGAGTGAAGAACTGGAAGAAGTGTTCCGAGCAACAAGCCCTCCTATCTATGATGATTCCGCATCAACATGTGATCTTTTTGAGTTTGAAGAGTCCTTCCCCAAAATTCTTAGACTTGATGATGAGGTAGACTTCAATAGACCTCCTATCTATGATGAGAGTGATGGGGAAGAGATAGAAGAAATTGGTGAAGAAGAATGTGAGCTTGAGGAAGCTTGGCAAGAGGAGAAACTTGAAAAACCTTGCCAAGTGGTGGAAACCTCTAGAAGAGGATGGACGGGAGTAGAGCATGTTTTATCAAGATCTTTGAGAACTCCTTCACCTAGTTCACCATCCAATCCTTCGCTTGAGTGGGTAAAACTTCTAACTCTCAGCTTTATTACCCCACTTGAGTATGGTTTGCTTGAGACGGATGGCCAACTTAGGGCGCTTTGTGGAATTAAGCGAAAAACGAGGATGTTTAGTGGTTGGCGTTCTAAATCTAGACTCATTATGGTTGGAAGCTCAAAATTGAAGAGCATGGATTGGGGTAATGCTCAATTAAATGGGTCTAGGAGGATAATTTGGTGCTTTCATGAGAATTCTACTTTCTCGTCACCCGGACGGAATCAAGGCAATCAACTAGAAAATGGGTGTGAAGACAAGCACTCTTGGAGGTTCAAGGATGGATACAAGCATAAGCCACCTTGACAAGAAGCCTCCCAAATGTCCAACTTAAGGACTTAAACTAAAAGTGCTTGGTGGGAGACACCCCACCATGGTAAACTCTTTCCATTCTCTTGTAGATATAATGAATCAATGAATTGGGTTCCATTGTATATAATTTCTTTACTTCTTAGTATATTTTGCTTTGCTTGCTAAGGTGTTTATACATTCTATACTTTAATTAGGGATGATTCTTTGAATTTGAGTTTTTGCTTGGATTACAAGTTTCCTCAATTTGTTTGAAAAATCCCCAATATTTCAAAATATGCTTAATTTAGCATCTTAGCTAGTTTTAGAGTCTTAGAGGAGGTTAGGAGGATATTGAGCTCTTTTTGAGGCTCTTAAAAAAAAAAAACCAGCCACGCGCAAGCGCATAGTGCGCGCGCGTCGGCTGCGCATTTTAGCTTTCTGGGCCAGGGACCAGAGAGTTGTGCCACTTTTGGGCCAACTCTGTGCCTCAACCCACGCGGACGCACACTGTACGCATCTGCGCACCTTCGTGTTTCCTTACACACGCGTTGGCGCACCTGGCGCCTCCGCGCCCATTCGACAAGCTCAAGCCATCCACGCGAACGCGCACAGTACGCGCGCTCGTCGATGCGTTTTAGCATCACCCAGGCCAAAGGACCCGAGAGTTGTGCCAACTCTGGGCCCCTTTTATGCCTCTGGCCCAGCTTATCCACGTGGACGCGCACTATACGCGTCCGCGCCCATCGCCAATTTTCCCATCTACGCGCAAGCGCATATGGCGCTTCCGCGCCAATCCTTAATTGCCTCCACCCAGGCGGACGCGCACGGTGCGCGCACGCATGGATTTAAAAATCCCATTTAACCAGGGACGCGAAACCCCAGCGCATTCGTGCATCAGCCCTCACCTCCAACGTTCCATTTCTCCCTCTCCCTCCATTGCCAACCACCACCCCTGCAACCGCCAGCCATCCTCCGGCAAGCATCCCGGCGCACACCACCGCCACCGTCGCTGCACGCCCCCCTCTTCCTCGCTCTCTCTCTCTCTCTCTTTCACTCAACCCTCTCTTCTCTGTTCTCTCTCACAGCGTCTCCGCAGCCAGCCACTGCCCACCGTCGCGAGCTCCGCTACACCGCCACCGCTCCTGGGAAGCATCTCCTCCTCGCTGCTTTGACCCTTTCATTTCCTAATTTCTCTCACTCCCTGCTTCTGCATTCCAGGTCCACACCCTTCTCCCCTGTTTTATTCCATTTCTTTACTTCAGTTAGTTAGTGAATTTTTGTCAATTTAGTTTAGTTAGATTAGGTTAGTAGTTTAGTGTAATTAGGTGGTTAGAGAATCTGGGCTGAGTAGTGGATTTAGGCTTGTTTGAATTTTTGCTGCTGTTTGCAATTGCTCTGTTTCATTGCTTTGCTTGTGCTGTATGTTTGGCTTGCCTAATGTTGCTGCATACTGTTTTAATGCTGCTTTGTGCTTGAAATGTTGGAATTCAGATTACTTGCTTATTGAATGGTTCATTGTTGATGGGGTGATTCCGTTTTTCTCGGATTCGAATTGAATTGTCGACTGCTCCACTTCAATTTTCCATTTTATTCTTATTTCAAGACCCTTGTTGTTGCTGAATTCCTATTTTACTTTGTTCTTGATGCTATTCTGGTGTTGTGCTGAAGACAGTTTCTCTGTTCATTGTGTATGGAAATAAGACTTTTGTAGCATGCTGGTCTAGTTTAAATTGTTTTCTGATGAACTGCTGCTGAAATATTGGCTCATTTGTTTAAATCATATGAACTCATACATAATCTTTGTGTCTTTGATATTCAATGAATTCATATGGATTAGACTTGCTTGTTTGAATTTGGGAAATAGCCAATTTGCTACTGAAATGCTGCCGGATTTTTCCTAACCATGTTCTGTGAAATAGCAATGTTTTGATTGATGCAACAAACTTCTATTTGGTGATTTCTGTGTCAATAGAACCTTGTTAGCTAAATGGTTTGGAAAATCCTCAAGAACAATTTTTGGTCATACTTATCATATTCTTTGCTTGTTATTCATAGTGATTTGCTTATAGGCATTGAATTGTTTGAATGAATTTGCAGATTGGCCATCACTTGTAACTCTTTTAAGATTTCATGCCTCTTTTGAATAAACACACAAGTTTGAAAATTTTTAATCTATGTAGCTGAATTGCTTCACTTTATTCATGCATAATTTGTATTAAGCCGCATAGACCATAAGGTTTTCCACTCTTTTCTCAACTTGTAACTTTTATGCATCATTGAATTTGGTGTTGAATGCTTCTTGATTGATTCATTCTTTAATGATTTGACTTCACCAACACAAATTCATTTAACTCTAGTGATCTTTGCATTGACTGATGACTTATTTTCTCATTAGTTATTCTCTGGCTATATCATATTTCATCATCAATGACTTGATGCGTTTCATGATTGTGAATGTGCTTACTTTCCTATTTTGTACATTCCCTTTTGAATTGAGTCGGTAACCACCATATCACTTATTTTCAAACTGATTTCTAACTTTAATCTGTTTAACCAACTAACTTTTCTCTTGGTTTTCAACTTAACTCTTCTGATCATTCCTTTGGATATGGTGTTTCTTAGGCTTGATGAACAAGTAATGTGCAAATGTGGTTTGAAGTCTGATTTGAATTCTAAATTATGTTGCTTGCATTCCAAGAAATCTCTTTTCTTTTTTCACTTCATGAATATGCTTTGCTTTGAGTGCTTTATATCTACTTGGCTATCTGCTTATATTGTATCATCTCTATTTTTCAGGATGTCAGACAAAAAAAAAGCTATAGCCACTACTTTCAAAAAGAGGAAGCGCTCTAAGACCTCTACCCCTTCACCTTATGCAAACTATGCTAAGAATCCCCTGAATGAAGAGGATAAAGAAAATCAGCTGCTGCCACCCATTGACCCAATCAAATTCCCAAACCTCTACTATGAGCTCCACTTCTCCGACTTTCGAAAGAAGAATCTCAACATTGAGAAGAAACTGCTCCTTCCCAATGATGTGAGGCATGCCATTAACACCCACATTCTGGAGCTAGGATTGGACTTTGTAGACAGAGATTTGGGGAAGGTGAACACTTCATGGGTGAGAGAATTTTCTTGAAATTTTTTCCGAGCCACTCTTGATTCAGTTCAACTGCGGGGTAGAGATATTATGATCACTGAGGCTGCTATTGGGGATGTACTACTTTGCCACCATCATCTTGATGACAACTGTGGTTATAAGCAGGCAGAGATAGCCATCCACTGCATGACATTTGATTATGAGGGGCTTAAGCGCGTGATTGCTACACCTGACGCCCCCTGAGTGATGGATTCTGGGAACAAGAAACTTAAGGGGATGCGTTTCACATACCTGTCGAGGGAGGCTAGGACTTGGCAGCATATCTTCGCCCACTATGTCTTCCCCACCACTCACTTCTCAGAGATTCCGATGGATATGCTAGTTCTGATCGGGTGTGTGATGGAGGGGAAGGAGGTGAACTTCTCCTGGCTGATCAAGCAGAGTATGTGGCGTGCGCATATCCGTGGCCTGCTGCCCTTTCCTACACTGGTCACGAGCATGATCGAGATGGCTAATGTTCCGTGGAAGGATGATGACATGACACCACCACCCCCAGATGACGACGAGAAGGAGGTTACCATTCCATGGGGTGGGTGGGTGCACGAGAAGCCCCCACCCAAATGCCGTTCTCGAGTCAAAGAAGTAGAGGAGGCAGCTCAGCCCTCATCATCAGCAGCAGCAGCAGGATCCCCCTCTACTTCAGTAGCCGCAGCATCTACACCACCACCACCACCACCTGAGCCGACTTACCTGTTGGTGCAGCACCTACTTCGCTTCATGGAGCGCCTCGAGTGTCCTGTCATGCGACGTCTCGACCGCATCAACCAGGTGTTTGTATCATAGGGCATTGAGCTACCGCCACTCCCAGACTCTCCCGCCTCCGACGAGCAGGATCAGGAGGAAGAGCTGGCTAAGGAGCTGACTCATCAGGATGC
>NC_029791.2:93795707-93810543 GCF_000816755.2 Arachis ipaensis | reverse complement strand
GTTGCATATATATATATATATATGTGTGTGTGTGTGTGTGTGTGTGTGTTTTGCATCTTGGCTTTGATTGTGATTAGGAAAGTGTTTTGGATTGATAAAATCTAGTTGACCCTTTTTATATAAGAATTGTGCTTTGATTGAAAAAGGGGTGAACTAGGAAAATTTTAAAATTTCCTAAATAACAACATTGCATTAGAATAAGCTTAGTCAATATGATGAAAATTTTCAAGAAATTCATTTTTAGGGCACCACCCCAATTGGTTGAAAAAAAATTTTTTTTAGAACTTGCTTGAAATTATACATTTGTGGATCATGTTTTGAGCAAAGAACACAAGCATGTGAGATTTGAGCCTAATTGTGTGGTTACATCATACATGACCACTTATTTTCATTCTTGTGTGCATTATTCTCTTCCTATGATTGTAATCCTTGATTTGCTTGATTCTTTATGTCCATTATTTTGTGTGTACATGCGTTTATATGATTGAGGCCATTGTTCAAATAGCTCACTTACCCAAATAGCTAACCTTTTATCTTCCATTGTTAACCAATCTTGAGCCTATTCTTAACACATTTGTTCATAATTGTAGCACATTACAAGCTTAAGTGAAAAACAATAAATGTCCCTTGTTTGGATCTTTGATTAGCTTAGGCTAGTGAGAGTGTTTATCATTTGGTTTTGGGAAGTTGGGTACGTTGGATAGAGATAAAAGTGTATTTGTGTTTTTGTTGAGAAATTTTCAAGAATTGGGTACATAATCATGAATTAATCATGTGCAAACCATATGTAGGTAGTTAAGTTTGTTTAGAATTGTATAGGTTGTCATAGGTTAGGTGGGAAGTTTAAGTTAATCAAAGATTCGAATTTCAAGCTCACTTGACCATATGCATCCTACCTTGACCCTAACACCATTACAACTGATGGAAAGTCCTCATGATATTTATATGCATGCATAAAATAATTGTTGATTGTTAGATGAAAAACAAATCTTGGAAAGCATGATTAGGGTAGAATTGAGTGAATCAATCCCATACACTTGAGTGTATAGAGCGGATACACATCCGGTGAGGGTTTGATCGCTCAATTACATGTTTCCACCCATGATCATCTTTTCTTGTAAGTTTGTGAACTTTTTCAATGATTCAATCCAACTGTGGTTTGCTTTGATTGCTAATACCTTAGCCGTTGTGCTTGCATGTGTATTCTTGGAAATTGATTTATTTTGACTAAGCCATTTGAAGGTTGTGGTAGGCTTAGAGAAGGGAGGTTGAATCTACGCCTTTCTTTTAAGTTGCTATTATGGCCCTTTTTGAACCAACTTTCAATTCTGATTCTGTTTGAACTCAGCAGCGGAATTTTATGAGACAATTTATTTTTGTCTCATGAATATCAGAAAACAGAACACAACAGAGAAGAGAAAAGCTAACACCAGCATGTATCCTGGTTCGGTTGCCTTGTGCTATGCAACCTACGTCCAGTCTCCTCCACAACAATGGAAGAATTTCACTATAGTTAATAGTATTACATACACCAATTTCACAGGATTGACACAATCCTTTCATACTCAAGTTCTATCCTAACTTGACATTGGCTATGCTACTACCTAACTATTTCCTCTTAGTGCTAACCCAACTAAGAAAGGGATACCTAACAGGTACAAGATACAAGACATAGACATACCTAAAGAAATCTGAAAATAACTCTAGGCTTTTCTCTCAAGTGTTTCACTCAGCCTTTTTTCACTCATGGCTTTTACTTGAGCTTTCTCACAATGCCTTTTCTCACAAGAAATTACAGAAAGATAAACATAGAAAAGTACATCACAATCTGTAAAATATGAAGGAGATTGACTTCATCAATAGCCTCTGTGCTATACGAAAAACCAGATTAGCAAGCCTCTGATTTAGTTCTTCATACTGGCGGAATACACCTTTGATTAGGTTACACTGTCCAGTTAGTTGAACTTCTTCAAAGAGCTCTGACGATAGGATTTTTGCTAGTAAAGAATTTTATAAAAATAGACGCGTTGTAGATATAGTTTCTAAACCAACAGAAATCCCTTCGTACAAACGTTTTGGTTGTCACAAGTAACAAACCCCTAAATAAATTGATAACCAAAGTATTTAAATCTCGAGTCGTCTTCTCAAGGAATTGCAGGGAAGTATGTTCTTATTAATGGTTATGAGTCTTGTAGATTGGGGGTTTTGAAAGTAAGAAAGAAGTATGACAAGTAAAATAAATAAATAACTATAAAATAAAACTCTTGGCAAGGTATAAGAACTGGAAGTCCTATCCTAGTTATCCTTATCAATGGTGATGAAAATTGGATTCTAATCCCATTTAGTTAACCTTTGCTAAATAAAGGAAAGTAAAGTGAACTAATTAGTTTGATCCTCAGGTCCTAGTCAATTCCTAAGGAAAGACTAGAGTTATTGGAATTCAAGTCAATTAACAACTGTAACAATTATCAATCACGATGAGTTTGATAACTCAAGAGTCACCAATTACTTAACCAAAGCCAAAAGGGAAGAAATTCTACTTGAATGAAAATAATTTGGATAAATCGAGAACATTAATAAATTAAAGAAAGCAATCATAAGTCTGAAATACCTCAAGATATATTAAATAGAAAATCAATTGTAACATGGAAAAGTTCATGAATTAAATTGAGAAAATAATAAAAGGGAATATTGAACTTGATAAAAAGGGATAATCATGAAAGCGAGAAAAAATCTTAAATCTTAATCCTAAAAGAGAGAGAGGAGAGAACCTCTCTTTAAAAACTACATCTAAATCATCAAACGTAACTAATTGGAGATCTCTCCATGAATGGATGCATTCCCCACTTTATATCATCTAATCTGTGCTCTCTGAACTTGGATCTGGGCCAAAAAGGGCTTTCAGAAATCGCTGGGAGCGTTTTCTGTAATTTCTGGTGCGTGGCGTCTGTCACGCGGCCGCTTGGGTCACGCGGTCGTGTCATCTGGAGTTTTCCTTGTCACGCGTTCGCTTTGGTCATGCGTCCGCGTCACCTCTGTTCTGCTTGAGGCGCGCGGCCGCGTCAGTCACGCGTCCGCGTCGTTGCCTTATCGCGCTAGGCATGCGGCCGCGTCGTCCATGCGTTCGCGTCACTGCCAGTTTCTATAAAAACTCCATTTTGTGCTTTCCTTTCATTTTTGTATGTTTCCTTTCCATCCTTTAAGTCATTCCTGCCTTAGAAGATCTGAAACTACTTAACATACAAATCACGGCATCAAATGGTAATAAAGGGTAATTAAAATAATTATTTTTAAAGCATAGAAAACATGTATTTCACATATATCACATAATAAGGAAGGGAAAGTAAAACCATGAAGTTTACATGAATAAGTGGGTGAAGGATTGAATAAATCTCTTGAATTGAGCACAATATATATCATAAAATATGGGTTTATCAACCTCCCCACACTTAAACAATAGCATGTCCTCATGCTAAATCCAAGATAAAGAGTAAGGTAAAGTGGTGGAATCTCATGCAATACAATCTATCCTAAAGGCAACTACCTAAATGAATCATGCAATTCTAATTTTTATTAACTTGTATATAAAACTTACATGTAGTCAAATTAATTCACATTCTCAAGAAATCATATGTGCATAGCCAACCTTAGATAATGTTAAAGCATTTTTACAACTGAGATGGGTAAAAGTATTTTTCAAACTTGCAAGACAATTAACAATTCAAGCAGATATATATGGTGATGAACTATTGAACCCTCACAGGATTTTGTGTTTACTCTCTAGTCACTCAGTGTTTATTCGGTTAATCACTCTATTCTTCCTTTTATCCTTATTTTCTATAACTTTGTTCTTTATCTAACCAATCAACAATTATAGAGTATAGGCATACAAAAATCATGAGGTCTTTTCCAAGGTTGTAATGGGGCCAAGGTAAAGGTAAGGGTATATGTATAAGGCTAAGTGAGCTAATAAGTGAATCCTTGATTAGTCTAAGATCTCACCTAACACACATATTTTGTAATTTAAAGCTTCTCAACCGATTTGCCCACAGTTTTCTCACTTTGTATTGCAAGCTCATGCATTAACTTTTAATTTTATCCCATGTGCATTAATTTTTTTTTATTTTTACAATTGGGGTAATATTATTTTTCTATCTTTTTTTTGTATCCCCTTATTTAATTACTTAATATTTTTTTTAATGCACATGGTAATTTAATTATTTTGATTTCATATGAGTATGCTTCCCAATTTTTCAAATAATTTATTCAATTTAATTCCCTATTTTTTCATATCATCCCATGTTCCCACAAAATTCTCCACACTTAAATTATACACAATATCTATCTTAAGCTAACTAAGGATTCAACTTGGGATTTTTATTTTGTTTTTCTGCTTAAGGCTAGTAATGTGGTTTACAGAAAAAGGGGGGATTAAGAAGCTCAAGGGGGCTAACAAGGGTGATGTAAAAAGTAGGCTACTTTGGGATATGTGAGTAAATAATTCAAGTAATGGCCTCAATCACTTTCTTGGTATGTATCTATATTCTATAATCGGACATATAGATTAAAACAAAGCAAAAAACATCAGAATGTTTATGGTTTGAATGTAACCATATAATGAATCTCAAAACTCACAGGCTGTGTGTTCTCTAACTCAAAAAATCATATATCAATTATACATGTCATGCAAGTAGAAATTAAGAGTTTCCATTATTCTCAATGTAAAAACTTTTGGGTGGCTTTAAAGTTTTAGTGTTCCTCCTTGATGAAATGTTGTTAACTAACTAACATGTAATGTTATATACAAAGTGTGTGGATTGTTTTGATTCTGTTGAAGTCTCTAGCTTACTTCCTTTTTATTTTCAATTTAAACCAAACTATCATATGCTAAAAGGGTAAACTATACTAATTAATCCACATATTCTATAACTAATAAGTTACTAACTAGATGGCTAAAATATGAACTAAGGTGCACAATGCAGAAATATCATAAAAAAGGACAATGTATAAGTATCAAAAAATAAAAATAAAAATAAAGATAAAAATACAGAAAAATAACCAAAATAAAATAAAAGAGTCTGTAGTGGTTCACCAAAAATTACGCCAGAGATGGCGACCTTCCCACACTTAAAATGTAGCATCGTCCCTGATGCTCGCTTAAGTCGGGTGTGAAGGAGTGTCATCACTGGAAGGATGGTTGGCAGGAGTCTCGGTGGTGTCCTGAGGATCTGCCTGCTGCAGAGGAGGTGCTGACTGTATAGGAATCTCTGGGTCGGCAGTCTGAATCTGATGTGGTTCCTCCTGCTGTAGCGCCGCCTGCTCCGGGCCTGCCCGCTCAGCCTCTCTCTGTGGATGGGTCTCCGCCTCATGATCATCCGCCTCCTCCTCAGATGGCTCTGATGGTGTGTCAGGCTCGGAGGGGATGTCGCCGCCAGATCGTATCATTAGCTTTAGGTGCTCATAGTGTCGCTTGTTGCGACGCTCAGATCTCTCATATCGGCGCCGGTTGCGGTGCTCCATCTGGTCCAACTGCTGAAATAGGCGGTGCACTAGGTGATAAATGGGTTCTGAGGCAGGTGGAGGTGGAGTGGTGGTGGCTGGGGTAGCAGTAGATGAAGAAGGGCCAGCGGAAGGTGTGGCTGTCTCATCAGGGGCAGTGAGGAATGGAGGTCTGTAGCCCAAAGTCTGAAAGTTGCAGGTGGCTTCTCATCAGCATCCTCCCAAGGCACGTCAGCTCGACGGTTGAGCTGAGTAATCAGATATGGGAAGGGGAGAGTGCCTCTGACGTGGACCCTGGCCATGTAGTACCGGATGAATCGTGGCAGATACAGGTCCTTACCCTCCATCACACACTAGAGGAGGGTGATCATAGTGGCAGGTAGCTCCGTCTCATGAGTACTCGGCATAACAAAGTTGCTCAAGATCTGGTGCCAGAGCCGAGCCTCATCATTCAAGTATATCCGCTTGATTCCCTTAGGCATGGTGGTGTTCTGACCCATGACCCATGGGACAGTCGGGTCAAGGGCTATTCTGGCCTTGACTGCGTCCCAGTCAAACCTCATAAAGCGCATGTCCTCCTCAGCCTTTCGATAACCATCAAGCTGATCTGATTTAGGCTGAAGCTGCAGAATATCCTCAATGGCCTCTTCAGTGATCAGTATCTCCTTCCCTCTGAGGTGCACTGCATCCAGGGAAGTCTTGAAATAATTACAATAAGACTCTCTTACCCAGGAAGCATTTACCTCAGTCATGTTTCTCTCCAGGAAGAACCAGCCTCATTGTTTGATCTGATCAGAGGTGTATTGCTGGAGTTTGTAACGACCCAACTTCCAATACGTCATGATCGTACCAAAAGTAAGGCGTTACTGACCTGTTTTCCTTATTAACTATTTACTATTAAGCCTTTAGTTCGATATCGCGATTCAATTTTAGTAAAAATACCAGAAATTTTTTTGTTTTTATTAATTAAAATCATATAGCAAACATCACCAAGTAATAATAATCACATAATTATTAATAATAGAAATATTATACGAAAGGATTTAAATAAAATTCAGGTACAACTCCTATCCCTTTGCATAAAATAAAAACTAAAGTAACAAGGGCGAGGGAATTCTATGAAAATAACCTAACTCAAAAACTTATCCCGTAAATAAATACTATAATCGCCCGCAGCTTCAAACTGAGTCTTCGAACCTATGTCACTGAAAGGGTGAAAGATTTTGGAGTGAGAACAAACCACACGTTCTCAGTAGGAAATGGGAATGCCGTAAAAATAATGATTAACATGCAAAAAAATTAACTTTACTTAATAAACTATCTTAGTCAAACCTTTTGAAATACTTTTTAATCTTACTTTAGATAAATAGTTACTTTCTTTAGATCCCTAAACCCAAAACAGATCTCAATCACAAAATTTGACATATTAAATATTTTTCAGCCACATAATTGATTCTCAGTCACAACAAACAGTTATCAATCATCTCTATACATTCACAGACTACTAGCACAAGTAAGAAACTCAATTAAACACATAAACAAATCACAATAAAACAAACAACACAATCACAGAGAAGTAATATAAGCAAACACAATCAAATGCAAATGCACAACCAATATGATGCATGTCTGTCCTAAGCAGGCCATGAACTCACGTGTCGGTTTACACCCTATAGCCCGACATTACCTAGGAACAAGTCCCAGATATGGCTTCCCTTTGTGTCCTTAGTGCATATGTGTCGGTGGTAAGAATACCACTCCTTCGTGACTACCGGCAGTCGGCGCAAAGCCCGAACCCATAATATACGCACAAGGGGAAACAGCGATCCTCAGTTCGTGGGCGTCCCCGAGATCATTTCACAAACAAAACAGAGATCTTCAGTTCGTGGGTTATTCCCCGAGATCAACATTCAACAAAATAGAGATCTTCAGTTCGAGGGTTTCTCTAAGATCAATACACAACAACACAATGATCCTCAGTTCGTGGGTTATACCCGAGATCAATACACAGCAAACAACGATCTTCAGTTCGTGGGATATACCCGAGATCAACATATAACAGTTAGTAGGTTATTCCCGTAATCAATGGTTATCAATTCGTGGGTTTTCCCGCATTTAAAACAAATAACAATTTATAGGTTTCCCCGAGATCAATGATCATTCAGTTCGTGGGTACTTCTCGAATTTAACCAATTATCAACTCATGGGTTTTCCCCGTAGTTAAACAACTAACAGTTGCTGGGGTATTCCCAACTTTTATTGTTTTTCATTCTCCTTTCTCAATCTCAACAATCCACAAATCAATCTTCATTCTCTCTTTCCCTTTGAATCCTTAACATATTTTCTTAAACCTTTCTTAACTTTCTCAAGCATTCGTTCGAAAAAATCTCAATCATCAATTCAGTTCATAATCTCTGCTTAAGCAACCTTGAGTCAAGCCAACTTTAAAACTATTTTTCAGTTTAGTCCTCTATCAAAAGACTCAATAAAATCATTTATTTTAATTTCATTAAAAACCTTTCAAAACATAGCCTCTCATTAGAAGTAATCAAATAAAACTTAAATAATCATTTTTCAAATCCAAATCTTCTAAAATAGCTTCTCAAATAAAACCTCAAATTTTATAAAATTTCGGCAGCACCTCACCTAAAACTCGGACTTAGCCACCCTTACGGGTTCCCTCTTTCTCAACAAGTCTCCCCCTTTCCTCAACAACTACCAAATAAGAGGTTCTCAAATCAGTCAGAAAATTCACAATTTACAATAGCCAACAGTTCGGTCATAACCCACAATTCCCACATAACCCATCAATTCAACTTTCACCTCATCAATTCGTAACTAACTTTCACTTATCATAGGATTCTTTCAAAATTAAACTCAATAAACTAGTATTCCAAGAAACTTGGTGTTGAGGTAATTTGGTCACAATAAAAACTTGTACCATCTCTCTTATAATTCTGTTATTGTTTCCTAAGAAAATGCAGAAAAACAGCAGCAAGTAGTAAGTTTGATAAATTCCTTAAAATTCCAATTTTCACCCAATGCCTTTCAAAATTCACAACCTCAAAAAAGACTCTTTTAGCTTTTTATTGAATCAAATTCTAGATTAATACCATGTCATATGAAAAAGTTATGAAGTAAAAAACACAGCCAGGCCTTTTAGAATTCGGTTTCCAAAATCCAGTGAGTTATCCATACTCTTTTCAACATATCTACTTGGTTAAATAGGATATTGACATGAAATTTAAAATGAAGATTGTGCACACAGGAAGCTTGAAAATGCCGTTGGTTTCAGCTCAAATACTTAACAGAATTGAAAGTTAAGTGAGTTGGCAGTTGGTGCTTCTGTAGTAAAGAAACAGAATTTTCTGCAGAAACCATCAATCTTCAAAAATTCATTTCTCCCAAAATACTCATCAATAAATTCTGAATTTTTTATGAGACGCTCAAAACACAGTAAAGTTTCATGCAAAAATAGTTTCATTCAAGTATATGACCTGGGATGCTCCCAGAAATTGATTCTTTCTACCGTCATGTATGCAGAAATTCTGCCTTAAGCATTTTCAACAACCTTACTTATCAAAAACCACATTTGAACTTATAACCCTTCCAAAATCACACGTTTAACCTCTTTTCAGTTATTCAAAATTGTCTTCATTGCCAACACAGCCCAAGAACCCAGAACAATAATTCAGACGATGTCAAGTACTTAAGCATCATCAAACCTTTTCTTTTCTACACTATGCCAAGCATAATTTTCCATATACACTCATCATCATTCAAACACACAATAACTCATCAATTCACACCAGCAAGCTCAGCAACAAAAGTAACACCATTTATTCTATCCCTTACAACATTCAGTACGCACAATCATCAAATCAATCACCAACTACAGTTATAATTCAACTCAATTCCATCCATATCAGAGAAAACAATATCAATTACAACTTCAAACACTCACAACAAAGCCCAAAGACATTCGCAACCTTAACCTGAATTCAATAATCCAATTGAAGCACTAAAACATCATCAAACTTATTCCAAATTTCACAACCTCAAACCAAGCTTATTTCTATCAATTAGTCTCTCATAACAACAAAACTAATTACATTCCCAGCAATAATCAAAACTCAATTCATCAGTTATCCATACCACAGCTTTTCAATAATTAACTCGGCATATTGCAATTTAATAAACTATACTAAATTAATCATTATTCACAACAGCATCTAAATTCAATCATAGCTCAGAATAATCACAACAACTAACTAATTTCAAATGCATTTCAAATCATTCATGTCAATTAAGAAATTCTTAGCCATTTGCACTTATCCAAATAACTTTGTAGGCATTCTAAATTAAAAACGTTAAATCCCCTACCTCGTTGTTGCTACTTGCAGAAATCAAACGTGACGAACCCCTTTTCATTTTTCATTCACATCAGTAACGGTAGCTTCAACCTCCACCGGTGTTGACAGCAGCAGCTGCATCAACCAAACAACATCTCTGATGGCGACAGAGGCTCAGGCAGCTATGAGAACCAGGACCAGAAGCAGATCCGAGCAAGCCTCCCTTCCAAATCTCCAAAAACAACACCAGTTCCAACAAGGCTCAATGGTGGTAGCGGCTGACTTCAGTGCTGGCGACACCGGGCAGAACGGTGACGGTAAAAGCTCGGCGCGGTGGCTGGTCTTCAGCAGCGGTGGCGACAACAACGATCCCAGTTTCTCCTCTTCGTGTTCTTCTCTTCCTGTAGTAATTCCCGCATTAGCATCACAAGCTCAAAGAGCAGGGAGTGGCAGAGCTCAGCCACGGTGAAGCAGGGCAGCACAACGGCGACCAAGCATAGCCCCTCAAACAGCGGCAGTTTCGACGAAAACGGCGCCGACGACGCGAGCACGGCTGGGCACGATGGTTGAACCCCAGCTCAGCCTCCGAGCTCTGTGTCTCCTCTGTTCCCGAGTTCCATCTCTCTGACTTTGCTATAAGTGGCGGCGGCTGGCTCTGCGACGAGGACGACGGCGGCGCAGTGAGGGCGACGGCGGCGATGCGATGGCAGCTACCAGACACGGCGCCTTCTCCCTCCCGATCTGGTTTGCGCTCGTCTCTCCCTTTCTCCCCTGGCTCCCTCTGCGAAGGTCCTCTCCTCGCGAAATGGCAGCAGTGTCGCGGAGCTTCGACGGCAGTGACGCGGGTGGCAGCTCGCGGGGCTGACGACGGCGATGGCGAAGAACCCCCAGCGGCGGCTCTGGCGACTGAACGGTGGCTGCGTGGCAACGGTGTCTCCCTCCTCTCCTTCCTTGGATCACACTCTGATTTCCTATCTCTCCCTGTCTGATTCTATTTCTACGTTAGTTTTAGGAAGAAATGAATTCTATTAAAATAACCTAACTCAAAAACTTATCTCGTAAATAAATACTATAATCGCCCGCAGCTTCAAACTGAGTCTTCGAACCTGTCTCACTGAAAGGGTGGAAGATTTTGGGGTGAGAACAAACCACACGTTCTCAGTAGGGAATGGGAATGCCGTAAAAATAATGATTAACATGCAAAAAATTAACTTTGCTTAATAAACTATCTTAGTCAAACCTTTTGAAATACTTTTTAATCTTATTTTAGATAAATAGTTACTTTCTTTAGATCCCTAAACCCAAAACAAATCTCAATCACAAAATTTGACATATTAAATATTTTTCAGCCACATAATTGATTCTCAGTCACAACAAACAGTTATCAATCATCTCTATACATTCACAGACTACTAGCACAAGTAAGAAACTCAATTAAACACATAAACAAATCACAATAAAACAAACAACACAATCACAGAAAAGTAATATAAGCAAACACAATCAAATGCAAATGCACAACCAATATGATGCATGTCTGTCCTAAGCAGGCCATGAACTCACGTGTCGTTTTACACCCTACAGCCCGACATTACCTAGGAACAAGTCCCAGATATGGCTTCCCTTTGTGTCCTTAGTGCATATGTGTCGGTGGTAAAAATACCACTCCTTCGTGACTACCGGCAGTCGGCGCAAAGCCCGAACCCATAATATACACACAAGGGGAAACAGCGATCCTCAGTTCGTGGGCGTCCCCGAGATCATTTCACAAACAAAACAGAGGTCTTCAGTTCGTGGGTTATTCCCCGAGATCAACATTCAACAAAATAGAGATCTTCAGTTCGTGGGTTTCCCCAAGATCAATACACAACAACACAATGATCCTCAGTTCGTGGGTTATACCCGAGATCAATACACAGCAAACAACGATCTTCAGTTCGTGGGATATACCCGAGATCAACATATAACAGTTAGTAGGTTATTCCCGTAATCAATGATTATCAATTCGTGGGTGTTCCCGCATTTAAAACAAATAACAATTTATAGGTTTTCCCGAGATAAATGATCATTCAATTCGTGGGTACTTCCCGAATTTAACCAATTATCAACTCATGGGTTTTCCCCTGTAGTTAAACAACTAACAGTTGGTGGGGTATTCCCGACTTTTATTGTTTTTCATTATCCTTTCTCAATCTCAACAATCCACAAATCAATCTTCATTCTCTCTTTTCCTTTGAATCCTTAACATATTTTCTTAAACCTTTCTTAACTTTCTCAAGCATTCGTTCGCAAAAATCTCAATCATCAATTCAGTTCATAATCTCTGCTTTAGCAACCTTAAGTCAAGCCAACTTTAAAACTATTTTTCAGTTTAGTCCTCTATCAAAAGACTCAAGAAAATCATTTATTTTAATTTCATTAAACACCTTTCAAAACATAGCCTCTCATTAGAAGTAATCAAATAAAACTTAAATAATCATTTTTCAAATCCAAATCTTCCAAAATAACTTCTCAAATAAAACCTCAAATTTTATAAAATTTCGGCAGCACCTCCCCTAAAACTCGGACTTAGCCACCCTTACGGGTTCCCTCTTTCTCAACAAGTCTCCCCCTTTCCTCAACAACTACCAAATAAGAGGTTCTCAAATTAGTCAGAAAATTCACAATTTACAATAGCCAACAGTTCGGTCATAACCCACAATTCCCACATAACCCATCAATTCAACTTTCACCTCATCAATTCGTAACTAACTTTCACTTATCATAGGATTCTTTCAAAATTAAACTCAATAAACTAGTATTCCAAGAAACTTGGTGTTGAGGTAATTTGGTCACAATAAAAACTTGTACCATCTCTCTTATAATTCTGTTATTGTTTCCTAAGAAAATGCAGAAAAACAGCAGCAAGTAGTAAGTTTGATAAATTCCTTAAAATTCCAGTTTTCACCCAATGCCTTTCAAAATTCACAACCTCAGAAAAGACTCTTTTAGCTTTTTATTGAATCAAATTATAGATTAATACCATGTCATATAAAAAAGTTATGAAGTGAAAAACACAGCCAGGCCTTTTAGAATTCGGTTTCCAAAATCCAGTGAGTTATCCATACTCTTTTCAACATATCTACTTGGTTAAATAGGATATTGACATGAAATTTAAAATAAAGATTGTGCACACAGGAAGCTTAAAAATGCCGTTGGTTTCAGCTCAAATACTTAACAGAATTGAAAGTTAAGTGAGTTCGAAGTTGGTGCTTCTGCAGTAAAGAAACAGAATTTTTTGCAGAATCCATCAATCTTCAAAAATTCATTTCTCCCAAAATACTCATCAATAAATTCTGAATTTTTTATGAGACGCTCAAAACACAGTAAAGTTTCATGCAAAAATAGTTTCATTCAAGTATATGACCTGGGATGCTCCCAGAAATTGATTCTTTCTACTGTCATGTATGCAGAAATTCTGCCTTAAGCATTTTCAACAACCTTACTTATCAAAAACCATATTTGAACTTATAACCCTTCCAAAATCACACGTTTAACCTCTTTCCAGTTATTCAAAATTGTCTTCATTGCCAACACAGCCCAAGAACCCAGAATCAATAATTCACACGATGTCAAGTACTTAAGCATCATCAAACCTTTTCTTTTCTACACTATGCCAAGCATAATTTTCCATATACACTCATCATCATTCAAACACACAATAACTCATCAATTCACACCAGCAAGCTCAGCAACAAAAGTAACACCATTTATTCTATCCCTTACAACATTCAGTACGCACAATCATCAAATCAATCACCAACTACAGTTATAATTCAACACAATTCCATCCATATCAGAGAAAACAATATCAATTACAACTTCAAACACTCACAACAACGATCCCAGTTTCTCCTCTTCGTGTTCTTCTCTTCCTGTAGTAATTCCCGCATTAGCATCACAAGCCCAAAGAGCAGGGAGTGGCAGAGCTCAGCCACGGTGAAGCAGGGCAGCACAACGGCGACCAAGCATAGCCCCTCAAACAGCGGCAGTTTCGACGAAAACGGCGCCGACGACGCGAGCACGGCTGGGCACGGTGGTTGAACCCCGTCTCAGCCTCCGAGCTCTCTGTCTCCTCTGTTCCCGAGTTCCATCTCTCTGACTTTGCTATAAGTGGCGGCGGCTGGCTCTGTGACGAGGACGACGGCGGCACAGTGAGGGCGACGGCGGCGATGCGACGGCAGATACCAGACACGGCGCCTTCTCCCTCCCGATCTGGTTTGCGCTCGTCTCTCCCTTTCTCCCCTGGCTCCCTCTGCGAAGGTCCTCTCCTCGCGAAATGGCAGCAGTGTCGCGGAGCTTCGACGGCAGTGACGCGGGTGGCAGCTCGCGGGGCTGACGACGGCGACGGCGAAGAACCCCCAGCGGCGGCTCTGGCGACTGAACGGTGGCTGCGTGGCAACGGTGTCTCCCTCCTCTCCTTCCTTGGATCACACTCTGATTTCCTATCTCTCCCTGTCTGATTCTATTTCTACGTTAGTTTTAGGAAGAAAGGGGGTGAAGGCTGTGTTTCAGAGGCTGAGGAAAGGGAAACAGTAGGTTAGAGTTTCTGTGATTTGGGAATTAGAGTTTCTGATTCAATTTGGGAATTTGGGTTAGGATTTTTATAAAATAATAAGGATAGGTATGAATAGATATTTTGATAAAATTGGGGGTAGAATAATTTTAAAATCAAATATACTCTATTAAAAATATTTAGGAACATTATTTATCATCATATTGCTAAGTTCAATCAATTATTTCTAATTTACATTATAAAATGAACAAGTTAATTATATTTTGTAAAGTACAATTTAAATTTAAATATCAATTTTCTAGATTAAATCATACAAATCTCTATTATTTTTCTTTCTCTGAAACTTTAATTTCAATTTATAAAATAATTAATTATAATAAAAATTGTACATAAATATTAATTGACTTAAACTTAAAGTATTTATAAATAT
>NC_029791.2:93786322-93787098 GCF_000816755.2 Arachis ipaensis | reverse complement strand
TTTACATTATAAAATGAACAAGTTAATTATATTTTGTAAAGTACAATTTAAATTCAAATATCAATTTTCTAGATTAAATCATACAAATCTCTATTATTTTTCTTTCTCTGAAACTTTAATTTCAATTTATAAAATAATTAATTATAATAAAAATTGTACATAAATATTAATTGACTTAAACTTAAAGTATTTATAAATATTAATCTAATCATTTCTAATAAAATAATTTTTAGGAGTTCAAATTAATAACATAATTCATTCAAAATAGAATTTATTTAAATTAAATTATACAATTCTTTTTATTTTTCAATTACCAAAATTATAATTTCATTTATACCAAATATCTAATAAAGATTATACAAAAATTCTAATTAATTTAAACTCCAATTATTATGAAACTCCATTTAATTACCTTTAGTAAAATAATTTTCTTAAAATAAATCACAAATAACTAATTATTTGATTTTCAAAAACTAGGGTTGTTACATTCTACCCACCTTAGAAAAATTTTCGCCCTCGAAAATTGCTAGATCAAAATAAGTTCAAAATTAAATCAAAGAAAACAGAATATATGAACAGAAGCATAGGCATTGTCAAGGATGAATATTCAAAAANAAAATAAGTTCAAAATTAAATCAAAGAAAACAGAATATATGAACAGAAGCATAGGCATTGTCAAGGATGAATATTCAAAAAATTACGTAAGCAATCAGATTCAAAGGCAAGTAAAGGTATACAAAAATGACAAGGTATGGTTGGAAAATAATCAAATCACA
>NC_029791.2:93773073-93774322 GCF_000816755.2 Arachis ipaensis | reverse complement strand
ATACGTCGAATCAAAGCTAACTTCACAAACTCTAACGCTCCCCAAACCCCGTGAATCGCATCACCTATTACTTCTATTTCGTCTATGATAACCCATTAGTGTTCCCATGTATATAAATCATTAGTATTAAGTTGGCCAGACCTAATACCATGAAGTATGAAATGGTAACCTAACAGCATTAATCATCAGNTGTTCCCGAGTTCCATCTCTCTGACTTTGCTATAAGTGGCGGCGGCTGGCTCTGTGACGAGGACGACGGCGGCGCAGTGAGAGCGACGGCGGCGATGCGACGGCAGCTACCACACACGGCGCCTTCTCCCTCCCGATCTGGTTTGCGCTCGTCTCTCCCTTTCTCCCCTGGCTCCCTCTGCGAAGGTCCTCTCCTCGCGAAATGGCAGCAGTGTCGCGGAGCTTCGACGGCAGTGACGGCGAAGAACCCCCAGCGGCGGCTCTGGCGACTGAACGGTGGCTGCGTGGCAACGGTGTCTCCCTCCTCTCCTTCCTTGGATCACACTCTGATTTCCTATCTCTCCCTGTCTGATTCTATTTCTACGTTAGTTTTAGGAAGAAAGGGGGTGAAGGCTGTGTTTCAGAGGCTGAGGAAAGGGAAACAGTAGGTTAGAGTTTCTGTGATTTGGGAATTAGGGTTTCTGATTCAATTTGGGAATTTGGGATTAGAAATTAGGATTTTTATAAAATAATAAGGATAGGTATGAATAGATATTTTGATAAAATTGGAGGTAGAATAATTTTAAAATCAAATATACTCTATTAAAAATATTTAGGAACATTATTTATCATCATATTGCTAAGTTCAATCAATTATTTCTAATTTACATTATAAAATGAACAAGTTAATTATATTTTGTAAAGTACAATTTAAATTTAAATATCAATTTTCTAGATTAAATCATACAAATCTCTATTATTTTTCTTTCTCTGAAACTTTAATTTCAATTTATAAAATAATTAATTATAATAAAAATTGTACATAAATATTAATTGACTTAAACTTAAAGTATTTATAAATATTAATCTAATCATTTCTAATAAAATAATTTTTAGGAGTTCAAATTAATAACATAATTCATTCAAAATAGAATTTATTTAAATTAAATTATACAATTCTTTTTATTTTTCAATTACCAAAATTATAATTTCAATCATACCAAATATCTAATAAAGTTTATATAAAAATTCTAATTAATTTAAACTTCAATTATCATGAAACTCCATTTAATTACCTTTA
>NC_029791.2:93694535-93766767 GCF_000816755.2 Arachis ipaensis | reverse complement strand
CAGTTCGTGGGCGTCCCCGAGATCATTTCACAAACAAAACAGAGATCTTCAGTTCGTGGGTTTTTCCCCGAGATCAATACACAATAACATAGCGATCTTTAGTTCGTGGGTTATACCCGAGATCAATACACAGCAAACATTGATCTTCAGTTCATGGGCTATACCCAAGATCAACATACAACAATTCATGGGTTATTCCCGTAATCAATGATTATCAGTCCGTGGGTTTTTCCGGCATATAAAACAAATAACAATCTATAGGTTTTCCCCGAGATCAATGATCATTCAGTTCGTGGGTACTTCCCGAATTTAACCAATTATCAACTCATGGGTTTTCCCCGTAGTTAAACAACTAACAGTTCGTGGGGTTTACCAGTATTTTATCACTTTTCATTTTCCTTTCTAAAACTCAACAATCCATATATCAGTTCCCCATTCTCTTTTTCCTTTGAATCCTTAACATATTTTCTTAAACCTTTCTTAACTTTCTCAAGCATTCGTTCGCAAAAATCTCAATCATCATTCAGTTCATAATCTCTGCTTTAGCAACCTTGAGTCAAGCTAACTTTAAAACTATTTTTCAGTTTAGTCTTCTATCAAAAGACTCAAGAAAATCATTTATTTTAATTTCATTAAACACCTTTCAAAACATAGGCTCTCATTAGAAGTAATCAAATAAAACTTAAATAATCATTTTTCAAATCCAAATCTTCCAAAATAACTTCTCAAATAAAACCTCAAATTTTATAAAATTTCGGCAGCACCTCCCCTAGAACTCGGACTTAGCCACCCTTACGGGTTCCCTCTTTCTCAACAAGTCTCCCCCTTTCCTCAACAACTACCAAATAAGAGGTTCTCAAATTAGTCAGAAAATTCACAATTTACAATAGCCAACAGTTCGGTCATAACCCACAATTCCCACATAACCCATCAATTCAACTTTCACCTCATCAATTCGTAACTAACTTTCACTTATCATAGGATTCTTTCAAAATTAAACTCAATAAACTAGTATTCCAAGAAACTTGGTGTTGAGGTAATTTGGTCACAATAAAAACTTGACCATCTCTCTTATAATTCTGTTATTGTTTCATAAGAAAATACAGAAAAATAGCAGCAAGTAGTAAGTTTGATAAATTCCTTAAAATTCCCGTTTTCACCCAATGCCTTTCAAAATTCACAACCTCAAAAAAGACTCTTTTAGCTTTTTATTGAATCAAATTCCAGATTAATACCATGTCATATAAAAAAGTTATGAAGTGAAAAACACAGCCAGGCCTTTTAGAATTCGGTTTCCAAAATCCAGTGAGTTATCCATACTCTTTTCAACATATCTACTTGGTTAAATAGGATATTGACATGAAATTCAAAATGAAGATTGTGGACACAGGAAGCTTAAAAATGCCGTTGGTTTCAGCTCAAATACTTAACAGAATTGAAAGTTAAGTGAGTTTGAAGTTAGTGCTTCTGCAGTAAAGAAACAGAATTTTCTGCAGAAACCATCAATCTTCAAAAATTCATTTCTCCGAAATTCTGCCTTAAGCATTTTCAACAACCTTACTTATCAAAAACCACATTTGAACTTATAACCCTTCCAAAATCACACGTTTAACCTCTTTCCAGTTATTCAAAATTGTCTTCATTGCCAACACAGCCCAAGAACCCAGAATCAATAATTCACACGATGTCAAGTACTTAAGCATCATCAAACCTTTTCTTTTCTACACTATGCCAAGCATAATTTTCCATATACACTCATCATCATTCAAACACACAATAACTCATCAATTCACACCAGCAAGCTCAGCAACAAAAGTAACACCATTTATTCTATCCCTTACAACATTCAGTACGCACAATCATCAAATCAATCACCAACTACAGTTATAATTCAACTCAATTCCATCCATATCAGAGAAAACAATATCAATTACAACTTCAAACACTCACAACAAAGCCCAAAGACATTCGCAGCCTTAACCTGAATTCAATAATCCAATTGAAGCACTAAAACATCATCAAACTTATTCCAAATTTCACAACCTCAAACCAAGCTTATTTCTATCAATTAGTCTCTCATAACAACAAAACTAATTACATTCACAGCAATAATCAAAACTCAATTCATCAGTTATCCATACCACAGCTTTTCAATAATTAACTCGGCATATTGCAATTTAATAAACTATACTAAATTAATCATTATACACAACAGCATCTAAATTCAATCATAGCTCAGAATAATCACAACAACTAACTAATTTCAAATGCATTTCAAATCATTCATGTCAATTAAGAAATTCTTAGCCATTTGCACTTATCCAAATAACTTTGTAGGCATTCTAAATTAAAAACGTTAAATCCCCTACCTCGTTGTTGCTACTTGCAGAAATCAAACGTGACGAACCCCTTTTTATTTTTCATTCACATCAGTAACGGTAGCTTCAACCTCCACCGGTGTAGACAGCAGCAGCTGCATCAACCAAACAACATCTCTGATGGCGACAGAGGCTCAGGCAGTTATGAGAACCAGGACCAGAAGCAGATCCGAGCAAGCCTCCCTTCCAAATCTCCAAAAACAACACCAGTTCCAACAAGGCTCAATGGTGGTAGCGGCTGACTTCAGTGCTGACGACACCGGGCAGAACGGTGACGGTAAAAGCTCGGCGCGGTGGCTGGTCTTCAACAGCGGTGGCGACAACAACGATCCCAGTTTCTCCTCTTCGTGTTCTTCTCTTCCTGTAGTAATTCCCGCATTAGCATCACAAGCCCAAAGAGCAGGGAGTGGCAGAGCTCAGCCACGGTGAAGCAGGGCAGCACAACGGCGACCAAGCATAGCCCCTCAAACAGCGGCAGTTTCGACGAAAACGGCGCCGACGACGCGAGCACGGCTGGGCACGGTGGTTGAACCCCAACTCAGCCTCCGAGCTCTCTGTCTCCTCTGTTCCTGAGTTCCATCTCTCTGACTTTGCTATAAGTGGCGGCGGCTGGCTCTGTGACGAGGACGACGGCGGCGCAGTGAGGGCGACGGCGGCGATGCGACGGCAGCTACCAGACATGGCGCCTTCTCCCTCCCGATCTGGTTTGCGCTCGTCTCTCCCTTTCTCCCCTGGCTCCCTCTGTGAAGGTCCTCTCCTCGCGAAATGGCAGCAGTGTCGCGGAGCTTCGACGGCAGTGACGCGGGTGGCAGCTCGCGGGGCTGACGACGGCGACGGCGAAGAACCCCCAGCGGCGGCTCTGGCGACTGAACGGTGGCTGCGTGGCAACGGTGTCTCCCTCCTCTCCTTCCTTGGATCACACTCTGATTTCCTATCTCTCCCTGTCTGATTCTATTTCTACGTTAGTTTTAGGAAGAAAGGGGGTGAAGGTTGTGTTTCAGAGGCTGAGGAAAGGGAAACAGTAGGTTAGGGTTTCTGTGATTTGGAAATTAGGGTTTCTGATTCAATTTGGGAATTTGGGATTAGAAATTAGGATTTTTATAAAATAATAAGGATATGTATGAATAGATATTTTGATAAAATTGGGGGTAGAGTAATTTTAAAATCAAATATACTCTATTAAAAATATTTAAGAACATTATTTATCATCATATTGCTAAGTTCAATCAATTATTTCTAGTTTACATTATAAAATGAACAAGTTAATTATATTTTGTAAAGTACAATTTAAATTCAAATATCAATTTTCTAGATTAAATCATACAAATCTCTATTATTTTTCTTTCTCTGAAACTTTAATTTCAATTTATAAAATAATTAATTATAATAAAAATTGTACATAAATATTAATTGACTTAAACTTAAAGTATTTATAAATATTAATCTAATCATTTCTAATAAAATAATTTTTAGGAGTTCAAATTAATAACATAATTCATTCAAAATAGAATTTATTTAAATTAAATTATACAATTCTTTTTATTTTTCAATTACCAAAATTATAATTTCATTTATACCAAATATCTAATAAAGATTATACAAAAATTCTAATTAATTTAAACTCCAATTATTATGAAACTCCATTTAATTACCTTTAGTAAAATAATTTTCTTAAAATAAATCACAAATAACTAATTATTTGATTTTTAAAAACTAGGGTTGTTACAGAGTTCTTCCGGAATTTTCAGAGTCCGCTCCAGGTACAGGTTTCTGGAGGTGGCAAACACCGGATACTTCAGCTCGCAGTATCGGTTTGCAAACTTAATGGGATCATTGGCAGGGAGGAGCTGGTCAGCCTTCTCCTGCGGGGTAAAGTGTTTTTCCCGCCAGGAGTCATCATGCATGATGTCCAGGATGGACATAGAGGATTCACCTCTTTTTCGTTTGCCAGTTGTTGCCTTTCCTTACCCTTTTCTTTGAGTGTCAGACATCCTAAAAAATAGAAATATAGGATATAATAAAAGCAGAAAAATAAGTAGGCAAATAACAAAATAAGCACACGGTGGCAAAGGAGCAGTAGAATAATGAAATGAGGTGAATAATTGTGCATTTTGGATTATATAGGAGTTAGAAATATGAGAAGAAAATGTTACAATCCAAAATGTAATAGAAATAGAATTCATGTTAATTAGGAAAAACTATAATCATGCC
Organism: Arachis ipaensis; assembly: GCF_000816755.2. Lineage (NCBI taxonomy): Eukaryota > Viridiplantae > Streptophyta > Magnoliopsida > Fabales > Fabaceae > Arachis > Arachis ipaensis. Next base: position 93,762,178 of record NC_029791.2, on the reverse strand, counting down.
TTGGTTAGAAGGTGAAAGAGAATAGTAAAAAACCAAGAAGAGATGTTAGGAAAATTAGGTTGGTTAGGATTGAAAAAGAGGTTAGAAAGTTGAAAGCAGGGAGTTAGTAAAAAGAAAGTCAGGATAAGTGGCATGATGATCAGTTTCTAAGTAACAAGAATTCACAATTATAAGCAACATTTAACTCATATTCAAACAAGGAATCAAGTTGATGATGATTCATATAGATATGAAAATAGCCAAAATTGGAATTGAATCATCAAAAATGCAATTTATTAACCAGGAAATCGAAAAGAATAAGAAAGCTTGCCCTTGGATTCATGAATTGGTTTGGTAAAAGCTGAGTAAAGCAGAATTCAAATTGCCAAAACCAAAACATGAAGGAAAATCAAAACAGTTTATAGAAATTTTGATAGTATTCCGGCTAAAATTGGATGTTTCTGGGTAATAAACAGCAAGCAGAACAATTCATATGAATTAAAATATAGCTGCAAATACAAATACGGAATATGAACATGAAAAAGCAGTGTAAAAAGTAGCATGCAACAGTAAAGAATAGCATATGAACAACAACAACATAAGAATTGCAAAATTGATAAAACAAGAAGTACGAACAGCGCAATTATCAGGCCTAAATCCACTAACCACATCCTAGTCTACTGAACAACCTAGAATCCACTACAAACATGCATATCTAACTAGCCTAATTTTGAACGTAAACGGAAAACTATGCAACTAACTATGAATTGAAAGAAGAGTGGCATTTTGCAGAAACTGGTAGGCGTATGAACGAAAGTAGGGCAGAGAGATGGCTGAGGGGTAGTGGTGTAGTTACTGACACGGCGGTGCTGGCGGTTGGTGCGGCGGTGGCTGGCTGTCCGGTGGTAAGGGTTTCGGGTAGGGTAATGGGAAGGGTAGGGGTTAAGGGGGAGGGAGGGGAGGGGGTGAGGGTGGTGGTGGGAGGCGCGGAGGCGCGGCGGTGACGGTGCGGTGGTCGGTGGTTGGCTGCGGCGGTGGAAGAAAGGGAAGGGGGTGGAAGAAGAAGAAGGTGGTCAAAGGAGGAAGAGAGAGAAGAAGGGGAGGGAAGGAAAAAGAAAGGGAGGGGAGAGAGGGGGTGGGTTTCGTGGAGGTTTTGGGCGGTCACTGGTGGTGCGGTGGTAGTGGAGGTTGGAGAGTTTGCAGAGAAGAGAGGGAGAAGAAGGGGTTGGGGGGCGCGATGGGGTAGGGTTTTGCGTCACTGGAGGGTTAATAAATTTGAATCCACGCGAACGCGTGGGGCACGCGATCGCGTGGCTGGGGTGGGATGGGGGTTGACGCGATCGCGTGAGTGGCGCAATCGCATGGAATGGGAAAAGGATGAATGAGGCGGTCGCGTGAGGCATGCGATCGCGTCGCTGGAAATTGTGCGAAACGCATAATTCCAGCGTCGTTTCAGCATAACTCTCTGTCTCCACTGGGGTGCCATGATATCCGCGCGACGCGAACGCGTCGCTCACGCTTCCGCGTGGGATGGGTGTTGTGCAAGTGACGCGTTCGCGTCAGGGACACGACCGCGTGGGTCGTTTTGTGCTAAACGCACAACAGCTGCATGATTCTAGCCCAACTTTCTGGGCGTGGGATCTTTATGCCGATTTCCAGATCACGCAGCCGTGTGAATGATGCGGACACGCGGAAGGTGGTTTTCGCATCTGACGCGAACGCATGAGCAATGCGGTCGCGTTGCACGCCTTTTCTTTTTTTTTTTTGCAGGTATGCAATTATGCAGTATGCAATGCTAAATGCAATTGTTATGAATAGCATCCAGGTTCAATAAAAGAGAATATGATATAAAAACAAATAACACCAAATAAAACTGAAAAAGAAACGACCATACCATGGTGGGTTGTCTCCCACCTAGCACTTTTAGTTAAAGTCCTTAAGTTGGACATTGGATGAGCTTCCTGTTATGGTGGCTTGCGCTTAAACTCATCCAGAAATCTCCACCAATTTTTGGATTGCCAACAGCCTCCGGGGTCCCAAACTAGGCATGTGAAGCTTCTGAGTAGCTTCAAACAGGTTCTTAGGCTCCGTTTGGTTAATGTCCATGTCCATCAGAGACATGGACATGGTGGTACGTGTACACCGTTTGTTTGTTGAGACATAAAATTTTAAAAGACACGGTTACACACAGATGCACATAAAAGACATGTATTTAGTGTATCTCTTTCAAGCTGTGACACTAAGACACAACTCATAAGACACAGATTTTTCCAATTCTATCCCTAATTATTTTTTAAAATTCCAACCATTGTCCTTTATCTTTAACACTTGAGTTGTTTTAGTTTGGGGATAAAATGGACTTTTGAATTAAATACATGTGTCTTGTGTATTATCACCAAACATATTATAAAATTTGTGTATCTTTGTGTTCATGTGTATTTGTGTCTTTGTGTCTATGTCTCTATTTTTTTGAGACAACAACCAAACACTGCCTTAGGCTCCCGGGGTGACGAATGTCAGAATAGATTCCAGGATTCCAAACTTTGCTTTTAAATCCGCCTTTGTTTTGATCTATATTTTTCCATCCGGGCGGTTTAGAAATTAGATTCTAATCAAGACGACCAAACGTCTTCCGTGACCCATTCAATTGAACTTGATACCAATCCGTGTATTTTGAGTTGAAGCGTGGAACCTTATTGAACCTTGTGCACCAGCTCTGAGTACGAGCCATTTCCCTCTTACTCTTAAAGCCGCAGAGAGCTCTAAGCTGGCCATCTGTCTCAAGTAAACCATATTCAAGTGGAAAAGTAAAGAGAAAGGTTAAGGATTGTACCCACTTGAAGCTTGTATTAGGTGGTAATGGCCTTGGGATAGGTGTTTCCAATGGTTCTGTAAGCTCAACTCCCTTGTAATCTTCTGTGAATTCCTCCACTTCTTTGCAAACTTCTTCACATGCATCTGTGTCCTGATCAAAGTCTTCAATGTCTTCCTCATCACTTAAGTCATAAGCTGGAGGTTGAGAGAAATCTACCTCGACGTCATCTTCGTATTCACTTGGATAAGGTTCTTCAGGCTCAAGGAATTCAGTTGCGGATGTGAGTTCGTGAGTAGGAGAGCTTGAGGTAAGATCGTCACTGCCCATGGAATCAACTTCTTGGTCTGTTCCGTCCAATTTTTCACAAAGTATATGCATTTCTTCTTTTGATTTCCCACATACAGCTATGGGAGTACTTTGAGTTCTCAGATGTCGAGAAGCTATTAAATTTACTACCTCAGTTATGGCAGTAGTGAGTTCCAGTACACTCTTTTCCATCATTGCTTGCCCTTGAAGAAGAACACGCAGTCTGTTGTCCATAGGAGGTTGGGGTGGGTGTGAGGGTTCATTGGTTAGGAAGGGGGGTTCAGAACAAGAATGTGGTGGTTCTCGGGAGTAATCGGATTGGGATTGTGGTGGATAAGGGTCATATGGTGGCGAATGGTGAAAAGGAACTTGTGAGTGTGGTGGTTCAAATCTACGTTGAGAGGGTGGTCTATAAGCACATGGTGGGGCTTGTTGGTAGTTGCAAGGTGGTCCACCATATCTATCAACTTGGTATGCATTGTAGAATGGTCTCTGTCCATGATATCTTGGAAGGGGTTGTTGCCTAAAAGGGTGATCAGATCCTCTTGGCTCCATCCATCGTTGATTGCGTAGACCTTGATGCATATTCCTATTATTTTTTTCACTCCTTTCAACAATATTAGAACCAAACTCAAAGCGAGAGGGGTGAGAATTCATAGTAGTTAATAGAAATAAAAGGAGAAAATAAATAAACAAGCAAAAGAAAAATATTTACAATAACCAATAATAAGGCACACGTTTGCAATTCCCCGGCAACGGCGCCATTTTGACGATAGGATTTTTGCTAGTAAAGAATTTTATAAAAATAGTCGCGTTGTAGATATAGTTTCTAAACCAACAGAAATCCCTTCGTACAAACGTTTTGGTTGTCACAAGTAACAAACCCCTAAATAAATTGATAACCGAAGTATTTAAACCTCGGCTCGTCTTCTCAAGGAATTGCAGGGAAGTATGTTCTTATTAATGGTTATAAGTCTTGTAGATTGGGGGTTTTGAAAGTAAGGAAGAAGTATGACAAGTAAAATAAATAAATAACTATAAAATAAAACTCTTGGCAAGGTATAAGAACTGGAAGTCCTATCCTAGTTACCCTTATCAATGGTGATGAGAATTGGATTCTAATCCCACTTAGTTAACCTTTGCTAAACAAAGAAAAGTCAAGTGAACTAATTAGTTTGATCCTCAGGTCCTAGTCAATTCCTAAGGAAAGACTAGATTTATTGGAATTCAAGTCAATTAGCAACTGTAACAATTATCAATCACGATGAGTTTGATAACTCAAGAGTCACCAATTACTTAACCAAAGCCAAAAGGGAAGAAATTATACTTGAATGAAAATAATTTGGATAAATCGAGAACATTAATAAATTAAAGAAAGCAATCATAAGTCTGAAATACCTCAAGATATTAAATAGAAAATCAATTGTAACATGGAAAAATTCATGAATTAAATTGAGAAAATAATAAAAGGGAATATTGAACCTGATAAAAAGGGATAATCATGAAAGCGAGAAAAAAAAATCCTAAATCCTAATCCTAAAAGAGAGAGGAGAGAACCTTTCTCTAAAAACTACATATAAATCATCAAAAGTAACTAATTGGAGATCTCTCCATGAATAGATACATTCCCCCACTTTATATCATCTAATCTGTGCTCTCTGAACTTGGATCTGGGCCAAAAAGGGCTTTCAGAAATCGCTGGGAGCGTTTTCTGTAATTTCTGGTGCGTGGCGTCTGTCACGCGGCCGCGTGGGTCACGCGGTCGCGTCATCTGGAGTTTTCCTTGTAACGCGCTCGCTTCAGTCATGCGTCCGTGTCACCTCTGTTCTGCTTGAGACGCGCTGCCGCGTCAATCACGCATCCACGTCGCTGCCTTTTCGCGCTGGGCATGCGGCCGCGTCGTCCATGCGTTCGCGTCGCTGCCAGTTTCTATAAAAACTCCATTTTGTGCTTTCCTTCCATTTTTGTATGTTTCCTTTCCATCCTTTAAGTCATTGCTGCCTTAGAAGATCTGAAACTACTTAACACACAAATCACGGCATCGAATGGTAATAAAAGGTAATTAAAATAATTATTTTTAAAGCATAGGAAACATGTATTTCACATATATCACATAATAAAGAAGGGAAAGTAAAACCATGCAGTTTACATGAATAAGTGGGTGAAGGATTGAATAAATCTCTTAAATTGAGCATAATATCTATCATAAAATATGGGTTTATCAAGCTCTTCTCAGAACAAAACCTCTATTCACTGGTTTTCTCTCCTTGGTTTTTGAATGAACAGCAAACCTCTTTTATCTCCTTGCATGTTGTTGGGTCCTTCTTCCAAAGTCAACACCTTGAGCCTTGAGCTTCACCAACCCCCAGATTCACTTTTTCTCAATAAACCTTAGAGTAGAAACTCTCCTTCTGACTTCCTCACCTTGACCGAAAGTCATAAAACAATAACCACAAAAATCTTCCAATGGTCAACTTAATCTGAGCCCTTGAAAACCAACTTGATCCCCAAGACATGTTTGAGACCGTGGATTCACAGCAGAGAGGAACAGAAATCCTCTTTTCCATATAGCTCAAAATGGAGATACAGAGAGTTGAATATGAAGAGAAGAAAGTTTGTTGCATGTAAGAGGAAATGGGTTACCTTTAACCTAAGCTGGATTTGGTTTGATCTTGTTGATTTGACCTCAGCCTTTCTTGCCTATCCTTCTCTTTCTTTCCTCTTCTAGGAATAGCTTAGGAGCTAAGCACTTTCTCTTGCTTCTGTGATTTGACATGGTCAAAGGGGAGAAGAACGTTGCTTTGGTAAAAGCAAGTGAGAGGGAATGAGGACTTCAATCTTGTATGAGAAGCTTGGATCAACTTGAATTGATGGACATGGGCTTGGATCGGATCACTTCTTTTTGCCCGTTTTGATTTTTCAGCCTTGTTTCCTCATGGGCTTTGTTTATTTATTGACCCACCAGCCTTGCTATATTATTTTCATACCAATTTGGGCTGCTGAACTAAGTTTTGGCCTGCAACATATAATAAATAATTAGCAACATATAATTATTAACACTTAACACTAATTATTTATTTTACCCAAAAATAATGTTTGTCATCACTAATTAATTTAGTTAATTTCTTAACTCAACAATCTCCCCCTTGATGACAAACATGATTTAAGCAATAATCAAAAGGAAATGAATTTGAGTAAGATTTAGAAACTCCCTTTGATTTTTGTCATTTGCTTTTTTGTTGCTCCCCCTTTCCTTTTCAAGATTAGCTCCCCCTGGATTTATGCTTTCCTCGTTGTTCTTATTTTACATTGTACTTAAAGAGAGCACAATAAAGAGCTACACACATTTATCTTGTCTAAGGGATATCAAACAAACAACATCACATAATCAGCCCAACATCAAGCTAATATCAACAGCACAAAGATTCAACATGTGAAAGTAATTTTTAATGCAGCAAACAGACAAAAATCCCAAAAGAAATACTAGTAGCTGCAGCAATGCCAAAAAATTCCTAGGACACATTTACCATCCTATTATCCTATTGCTATTACTCTCCCTTTTGTCATCAAGGGCGGATAATATGCAAGATCAACAAAAATAGCACCTTATAACCTGCAGAAGGGAGTTAGTGCACAGTCCTAATGAATTAACAAAGGTGCAATGTTATCCAAAGTTATTACAGTCATCCAAGAGAACAAAACAGTTCAACAGTAGTAAAAGAAACAGAATTCATGAGTCAAAATGAGCAGACAGTAGCAGCTTCATGAAACTATTCTTAGGCATCCGAACTATGTCCCTCCGAATCAACTTCTTCATCAGCATCAGTGGCAGGATCTTCATCCTTTTGAAGGTTATCAATGAAAGTCATGAACACAGCCACTCTATCTCTTGACTTACGGAGGAAATTTTCGCGCTTGCTTGCTAGCTTCCTTTGCTCTTTGTTCATAGCAATCAAGTGATTTGATTGGGAGACAAACTCCTGAACAACATCCTTGACAACATTCAGCAGGGCAGATTTCTGGCCAGTAGAGATGGAAGTACCCTCGGTGGAAGGAGGAGGAGATTTCTCAGGGATAAAGTCATCATCATCATCATCATCCAATACCACTCTCTCTGAACGAGTGGGTCCCTTTTGCTGTTTCACTGAACCACCTCCTTTTAGATATGAATGTCGCTTAACCTGAGGATACAGACAATAATGCCAACACAACAATCTAATGTATATACATGCTTATCTAGAATTCTATGGTTGCACAAAAGTCTAATAATCCATACAAGCATATATTGCAAACTATGGTAGCATGTAACAAACAATTTACCAGCACAACATAAAGTTCAAATGACTTAAAGTCATCCAAGTTTAGTTCACAAACAAGTCAGCTAAGTTTCAAATACAAGACTAATCAAAACTAAAATCCAATAATCTCAGTAAGCCTTATGTCTTATCAAGCTTCATATATACATTTTTCTCCCCTTTTGTTATCAAGGTGGGAGAAATACAACAAAACAGAACCTGCAAAATAGAATTCTCAAACAAGACATTAGCACAATTAAAACAGAACTTGCAGTTTTCCAAAAATTGAAATGATGATAATGAGAAATGTTAAAAGACCTGCACAATACATGAATAGGTTTGCAATTGCAGCAAGTTAAGAGTGTTCTTGGAAAAAGAAAGTTCAGAACCCTATTCCAAGAAAGTTCAGAGCCCAAAAGATAAAATTCAGAGTGATGGTTCTTCTTCTGCCCAGAATTGTCTCATCCAAACCTATGAGACAAAGACTTCAACAAACACATCAGTAATTTTCAAACAATGAATCATAGCTTAAAATTCCTAGGCTAGTCCTAGGCATGCAGAATCTGTCCTCAGCTAATGGTTTTATGAAAATATCTGCTAATTGATCCTCTGATTTAACAAATTGAATACTAATATCCCCCTTTTGGACATGTTCTCCTATTGAGTGAAATTTCACTTCAATATGCTTAGTCCTAGAGTGCAAAACTAGATTTTTAGAAATATTAATGGCACTCATATTATCACACATCAAGGAAATATTTTCAGCATTTAATTTGTAATGAGCAAGCTATGTTTTTAACCATAAAAGCTGAGAACAATAAGAAGAAGCAGCTATATACTCAGCCTCTGCAGTGGATAAGGCCACAGTTGGTTGCTTCTTACTTGACCAAACATTTAAGGACTTTCCAAGGAAGCAACATAAACCTGAAGTACTCATTCTATCAACTCTATCACCAGCAAAATCTGCATCACAATAACCAACTGCAGAAAAATTATGAATCTTAGGATACCAAAGACCAAAATTGGATGTGCCATGAACATATCTAATGATCCTCTTAACTGCAGAAAGATGTGACTCTTTTGGTTTGGATTGGATCCTAGAACACAATCCAACACTTTGCACAATATCGGGTCTAGAGGAAGTTAAGTACATAAGAGAACCAATCATTCCTCTATACCTAGTCTCATCAACATCTTTCTTAGTTTCTCCCTTATCTAATTTTGAATTAGGATGCATGGGAGTACCCATGGGTTTGGCATTTACCATACCAAATTTCTTAACTAATTCCTTGGCATACTTCTCTTGATGAATGAAAATATCATTTTCAGTTTGTTTAATTTGTAGCCCAAGGAAAAAATTAAGTTCACCCATCATACTCATGTCAAATTCACTTGTCATGAGCTTTCCAAATTCAGAACAAAGGGATTCATTGGCTGATCCAAAAATAATGTCATCAACATATATTTGGACTAGAATAAAAGAATCATTAGAATTCTTGATAAATAGAGTTGTGCCAGTGGTGCCTCTTTGAAAACCATTTTTCAAAAGAAAAGAGCTAAGTCTCTCATACCAAGCTCTAGGAGCTTACCTTAGACCATAGAGAGCTTTAGATAATTTGAAAACATGATTAGAATGCTCTTTATTTTCAAAACTAGGAGGCTGCTCCACATACACTTCTCTATCTATCACACCATTCAAAAATGCACATTTCACATCCATTTGATATAATTTAAAACCACAAAATGCAGCATAAGCTAAGAGAAGTCTTATGGCTTCCATTCAGGCAACAGGGGCAAAGGATTCATCAAAGTCTATTCCTTCTTCTTGGTCATATCCTTGTGCCACCAGCCTTGCCTTGTTTCTTGCAATGCTACCATCTTCTCCCAACTTGTTTCAAAATATCCACTTGGTGCCAGTCACTTTCTTTCCACTTGGCCTTGGAACCAAAGTCCATACTTGGTTCTTTTTAAACTCAAGAAACTCATCCTCCATAGCTTTAACCCAAGAGGGATCACTAAGTGCTTCCTTGACGTTTTGAGGCTCTATTTGTGAGAGAAGGGCAATGTTTGATCCTTCATTTGCCTTTCTAGTGAAGGACCTTGTTTGCACTCCATGAGAGATGTCCCCAATGACAAATTCCTCAGGGTAATTCTTCAAGAATCTCCATTCACAAGGTCTGGTTGATTTGGAGGCAGATTTAGTTACAAAGGGATTCTGGGTGCTGCTGGCTTCAGGGTTTCCTTCAGATTCATGAGACAAAATGGAATCGTCTCTTAAATTTTCAGCAACAGCAGTTTTTGGTTCAGCTTGAACAGAATTTCCATTCTCTTGATTTTGTACAGGTTCAACTTCCTTTTGAGCTTGATTTCCTGCATCACAATCTTCCAAAATGCTTTGTACCAAGTTAGTATCACAAAATGTAACATGTATGGACTCCTCAATAATCATAGCATCTTGATGATAAACCCTATATGCTTTGCTAGTTGTGGAATATCCTACAAATAAACACTCATATGCTTTTGGATCAAATTTTCCCAAATTATCCTTGTTATTTAAAACAAAACATTTGCATCCAAAGATGTGCAAGTAGTCTAAGTTTGGTGGGTATCCTTTCCAAAGTTCATAAGGGGTTTTCTTCAAAAATTTCCTTATGATTGTTCTATTCAAAATATGGCAAGCCGTGTTAACCGCTTCAGCCCAAAGGAATTTTGGAACATTGCTCTCACAAAGCATAGCTCTTGTCATCTCTTGTAAGCTTCTATTTCTTCTTTCCACAACACAATTTTGTTGTGGTGTTTGGTGCACGAAATTGTGATCTCATGGTAACGGCGCCAAAAACTCTGTACGCACGTCTTAATAAATTGTTGTTCATTCACAACTTCGATACAACTAACCAACAAGTGCACTGGGTCGTCCAAGTAATAAACCTTACGTGAGTAAGGGTCGATCCCACGGAGATTATTGGTATGAAGCAAGCTATGGTCACCTTATAAATCTCAGTCAGGCGGATATAAAATAGTTATGGAGTTTTCGAACATAAATAATAAATAGATAGAAAATAAGGATAGAAACACTTATGTATATCATCGGTGAGAATTTCAGATAAGTGTATAGAGATGCTTTCGTTCCTCTGAACCTCTGCTTTCCTGCTGTCTTCATCCAATCAGTCTTACTCCTTTCCATGGCTGGCTTTATGTAAGGACATCACCGTTGTCAATGGCTACTGAGTGGCCAGCCTCCTATGGAGGTCTATAGATCAAAATATGATCATAAGATGTCTAATACAATAGTAAAAAGTCCTATTTATAATAAACTAGCTACTAGGGTTTACAGAAGTAAGTAATTGATGCATAAATCCACTTCCGGAGCCCACTTGGTGTGTGCCTGGGTTGAGCTTGAATGTTACACGTGCAGAGGCTCTTTCTGGAGTTGAACGCCAGTTTGTGACGTATTTCTGGCGTTCAACTCTGGCTTGTGACGTGTTTCTAGCGTTTAACTCCAGACAGTAGCGTAGAACTAGCGTTCAACGCCCTTTTACATCGTCTAAACTCGGCCAAAGTATGGACTATTATATATTGCTGGAAAGCCCTGAATGTCTACTTTTCAACGCAATTCGAAGCGCGCCATTTTGAGTTCTGTAGCTCCAAAAAATCCACTTTGAGTGCAGGGAGGTCAGAATCCAACAGCATCAGCAGTCCTTCTTCAACCTCTGAATCTGATTTTTGCTCACGTCCCTCAATTTCAGCCAGAAAATACCTGAAATCATAGAAAAACACAAAAACTCATAGTAAAGTCTAGAAATGTGAATTTAACATAAAAACTAATGAAAACATCCCTAAAAGTAACTAGATTCTACTAAAAACATACTAAAAACAATGCCAAAAAGCGTATAAATTATCCGCTCATCAGTGTTCTTGGACTAGAGAAATTGTGAGATTTCCAAATTCCTCACAAAAGGATTCAAATAAATTATTTTCAAATTCAGTTCCATGATCACTTCTTATAGAAGAGATTTTCAAATCCTTTTCATTTTGAATTTTCTTGCAAAAAGGTTCAAAGGCCGGAAATGCTTCATTTTTGTGTGCAAGAAACAAAACCCAACCAAACCTAGTATAGTCATCCACAATTACTAAATCATAATGTTTACCACCTAGGCTTTGAGTCCTTGTTGGACCAAATAAATCAATGTGTAGCAACTCAAATGGTCTTTTAGTAGAGATGTCTTCCTTTGGTTTAAAAGAACTTTTTGTTTGTTTTTCCATTTGGCAAGCATCACAAGTGATGTCTTTGTCAAACTTTATCAAAAGAAGGCCTCTTACTAATTCTTTCCTTACAATTTTGTTTATTTGAAACATACTTGCATGGCCCAATCTCTTGTGCCATAACCACTTTTCAGATTCTTTAGAGTGAAGACAAGCTACATTTTGATCCTTTAGTTCATCAAGAGTAAGTCCATACATATTATTGAAACGCTTGGCAACATTACTTCATTTGTTTTTTCATTAACAACACAGCATTCAAATCTTTTGAAAGTCACTAAATATCCTAAATCACACAGCTGACTTATACTCAAAAGATTGTTCTTCAAACCACATACTAAAAGTACATCATCAATGAAAGTAGATTGCTCATTACCTACTTTTCCAACAGTAATGATTTTACCTTTACCATCATCTCCAAAGGTCACAAAACCTCCATCATACTTATTTAGTTTGATGAAGTAGGTTGACCTTCTAGTCATGTGCCTTGAACATCCACTATCCATGTACCACATGTCCCTTTTGTTCTTGGATGCTAAGCAAATCTGCATGAAGAGTTTCAAGTAGCCTTAGGTATCCAAATTAATTTGGATCCTTTGAAGTTAATCCATCTTGGTTGCCCAAGTGCATTGAAATCACAAACAACATTGTAAATTTTGTTTTCTACAACTCTCTTTTCAATGAAACATTGTGCATATGAGTGACCAAATTTCTTGCAATTAACACAATGATTTTCTGATGTGTGTTGCTGAAATTGAGGTGAGTTATATTTCTTGAAATGATTAAATGGTTGAAATTTTCTGGTTTTTGGAGGAGATGCATTTCTTTTGACAAACTGATTTTTGTTATAATTATTCCTCTTTGCAAAAGTATTTTCACCAGAATTTTTGAAAATCTTTGGATTTTTCGAAAATGAGGTTTTGTTGTAGAAAAATGGTTTCTTAAAAGCTTCCTCATTTTTCGAAATGTATCCCAAACCTGGCCTGTTTGAACTCGGTTCGGTTCTTGGTGAAGTCTCATTTTCACTTGTATATACTTCATCAAATTTTTCTTCAAATGTTGGAGCATATTCAGTACCAAATTTGTTTGATATGGTTTTGGTATTTGATGAAGAAGCTACAAATTTTATAGAGGAAATATTTGAAACTGCATCTTCCTTGGCTATGTAGCCTAAACCAGATTTTTCAAACAATGGTCTTTGACTTGCAAGTAATTTGTCTAAGTTACTAGAACCTTGAGCAAATTTTGCTAAGTCACCATTTAGCCTTTTAATCATATCATTTAATCTTTCATTTTCAGCAATTAACTCATGAGAAGGATCCACAATGTGCTTTCCTTTTAATTTTTCAAGTTCAGATTTCAGAAATCTGTTTTCTTCAATGATGTCCAAAGCACATTCAGTTTCTTTCATTTTTTCTTTTAAAAACTAATTTTCAGCTCTTAACACATCTCTTTCAGATCTGCATTCATTGTACTTGTCAAGCAGTTTTGAGGTATTTAACGTGAGATCATCAATAATAGCATGTAAATCCTCAATGGTCAAATCATAGTAATTTACCTCATCAAGATTGTTGTTTCCAGCCATGAAGCAGTCTTTGTCATCTCCTTCAGATTCTTCTTCTTCATTTGAGTCGTTCTCAAGATCCTCCTATGTTGCCATGAGTACTCTCTTCCTTTCCTTCTTTTCTTTGTCCTCCTTTTTGAGCTTTGGACAGTTTAGCTTGAAATGTCCAGCCTCCTTGCAGTGATGGCACGTCACCTTGCTTAAGTCGATCTTGTGCTCCTTTGAACTTAAACCCTTGTATTTGCCCTTGTTCTTCATCATCCTTCTAAATCTCCTAGCAAAAAACAAAAGCTCATCATATGAAATACCATCACTAGACTCACTCTCTTTTGGTTCTATTTGTGACTTGAGGACTATTCCCTTTTTCTTTGAGTCTTTGTTTGTGTGTGTGGCTTCATAAGCAAGAAGATTTTCCTCTCAACTCATCATAGGTTATGGAACTTATGTTGTTGCTCTCGGTTAGGACAGTGGCAATGTTTTCCCATTCTTTTGTAAGGCTTCTAAGGAGTTTTCTCACCAAGGTTTGTTCTGCATAGTTTGTACCCATAGCATCAAGGTTGTTGATTATGATTGAGAATCTCTCAAACGCTTTATCAATACTTTCTCCATCCTTCATGTTAAACATCTCGTACTCTTTTCGCAGCATATCAATCCTCATTTCTTTGACTTGTTTAGTGCCTTCGTGTGTAACCTGGAGTTTTTCCCAAATTTCTTTGGCTGTCTTGCATCTAGACACCTTCCGGTACTCTTCAAAGCTGATAGCACAGTGAAGAAGGTTGATTACTTTAGCATTCAGCTCTATCTTCTTCTTATCATCTTCATTCCATTCAGCTTCTTCGTTTGGAGTTACCACTCCATCAGCACTTGTTTTTGTTAGGATCTTGGGACTGCTCACAACAATCTTCCACATGCTGTAGTCAATGGATTGGATGAAAATCCTTATCCTTTCTTTCCAGTAGGAGTAGTTCTTCCCGTTGAAGAAAGGTGGCCGATTATTTGACTAGCCTTCAGTGAGGGTGTAGGCAACTGTGGTTGTGCCCAAGTTGTTCGCCATTGGATCTTTGCTCCAAGCGGTTAAGCTTGATTCTTGAGACCTTAGCTCTGATACCAATTGAAGGTTGTGGTAGGCTTAGAGAAGGGGGTTGAATCTATGCCTTCCTTTTAAGTTGCTGTTATGGCCCTTTTTGAACCAACTTTCAATTCTAATTCTGTTTGAACTCAGCAGCGAAAATTTATGAGACAATTTATTTTTGTCTCATGAATATCAGAAAACAGAACACAGCAGAGAAGAGAAAAGCTAACACCAGCATGTATCCTGGTTCGGTTGCCTTGTGCTATGCAACTTACGTCCAGTCTCCTCCACAACAATGGAAGAATTTCACTATAGTTAATAGTATTACATACACCAATTTCACAGGATTGACACAATCCTTTCACACTCAAGTTCTATCCTAACTTGACATTGGCTATGCTACTACCTAACTATTTCCTCTTAGTGCTAACTTACAACCACACTTACTAACCGGCAAGTGCACCGGGTCGTACCAAGTAATACCTTACGTGAGTAAGGGTCGATCCCACGAGGATTGATGGATTAAGCAACAATAGCGTTTGATAGGATTAGTTAGACAAGCAGAAAATAGTGTTTGAGATGCAGTATAAAAGACATTAAACAATATAAAAAATATTGAAGAAGGGCAAGTAATTAATTAGGAATAAAATATGGAGAAAATAGTTAAGGTTTCAGAGTTATCTATTTTTCCGGATTAATTTTTCTTACTAACTATTTTAATCATGTAGGATTTATGGCAAACTATATGTGACTAGACCCTAATTCCTTAGACCTTCCTAGTCTCCTCTAAAATTCATCAACAGCCAATTCCTTGGTCAATTAATTCCAATTAGAGGGTGAAAATCAAATTTCAGTTTATATGCCACAAAAACTCTAATTACCCAAAAATAAAAGGATTATATGTCACGTATCCCGTTAAGTCCAAATAATTAAAATTTAGGAGAATATGTTTTCAAGCTGTTGTTCAAGTAAAGAGCTTTTCCAAGTTTTACAGGAACTCAAATAGAAAGAGGGTCATACTTCCGTTCCACCCAAATTCATAAAATAAAGAGCGAAAACAATTCTTAAATTATAAATCCATACATAAATTAAAATAAAAAAAGCAATAAAATCAATCCATAGAAATAGACAGAGCTCCTAACCTTAACAGTGGAGGTTTAGTTGCTCATGGAAAAGAGAAAATAAGGATTCAGGTAAAATGTGCAGTCCGTCAATCTGATGGCATCAGATCCCTTTTTATAACTAATCCTAATAAATTTAAAATCTAATATTTAAAATTAAACTTAAAATAATATCTTTTCTTAATTTAATATTTGAATTTAAATTCGAATTAATTAACAAGTCTTCAGCTGATGGGTGGGACCACTTGATTTGTCCATTTTGCAGCTTCTAATCTGTGATTTCTGGGCTAAGAACTGGGTCAAAACAGCCCAGAAATCGCCCCCAGCATTTTCTGCATTTTTCTGCACGTGGCACATGTGACACGTCCGCGTCATCCACGCATTCGCGTCATTTGTGCAGATTCCAGTCCACGCGTTTGCGTCAGGCACGCGATCGCGTCATTGCGATTTCCTCCATTCCGCGCGGTCGCGTGAGCTATGCGTCTGCGTCGGTATTCGCTGGTCATCTCTTTGACTTCTTCTCTTTCTCTGCAGAAACTCCATCAAATTTCGCCAAATGCTACCTAAAATAAACAGTATTGTACAAAACTCAAAATAGCATCCATAGTGGCTAGAATATAATTAATTCTTAATTAAATTCAACAATTTAGGTGCAAATTCACTAGAAAAATATAGACAAAATGCTCACGCATCACAACACCAAACTTAAACTGTTGCTTGTCCTCAAGCAACCAACACTAATATAAGCTTAGGATGTGAATTTGCATGAGAATGAGAGTTCAATTAAGCCCATGTCTTTTCTTATAGTGGGGTTTACAACTACAATCCTGAACAGTTTTGGCATCTCACTTTATCCTTTGAAGTTCAGAATGATTGGCATCCATAGGAACTCAGAATTCTGATAGTGTTATTGACTCTCCTAGTTCAGTATGTTGATTCTTGAACACAGCTACTTTATTAGTCTTGGCTGTGACCCTAAGCATTTTGTTTTCCAGTATTACCACCGGATACATAAATGCCACAGACACATAGCTGGATGAACCTTTTCAGATTGTGACTCAACTTTGCTAGAGTTCCCAGTTAGAGGTGCCCAGAGTTCTTAAGCACACTCTTTTTGCTTTAGAGCACGACTTTAACCGCTCAGTCTCAAGATTTTCACTTGACACCTTCACGCCACAAGCACATGGTTAGGGACAGCTTGATTTAGCCGCTTAGGCCAGGATTTTATTCCTTAGGGCCCTCCTATCCATTAATGCTCAAAGTCTTGGATCCTTTTTACCCTTTGCCTTTTAGTTTAAAGGGTTATTGGCTTTTTCTGCTTGCTTTTTCTTTTTCTTGTTTTTTTCTTTATTTTATTAAATTTTTTTTCGCAAGCTTTGTATTTTTCACTGCTTTTTCTTGCTTCAAGAATCAATTTTATGATTTTTCAGATTATCAATAACATTTTTTTTCATCATTCTTTCAAGAGCCAACAATTTTAACATTCGTAAACTTCACTATAAAAAATTATGCACTGTTTATGTCATGCATTCAGAGTCACAGAAAATACCGCCACACCACAATTAAGTAAATAAAACTATTATTCAATATAGACCCACTTTCTCATGCAATATATCACTCCTGTATTTTTTTTATTTGAATTTAAGCTCAGTGAGTAATACATGAGACATCTTTTCAGAATTAAAGAAATAAAAGAAAACTAAACTAGTCCTAGGATTCTAACTAATAAAGGATCATGCAACAAACAAAGCAAAATAACAGGAAACCGGAACATAACATAGAAAAAGAGGGGAGGAATAAAAAATGAAAGGAACCCAACCACCTTAATTATCCTAGCGGTCGCTTTATTCTTCAGGTTGTGCTCCTTCGCGAAGATGATTCACCTCACTTTTGTACTAGAAAACCTATAAGCACAGCGTCAACACCAAACTTAAAGGTTTGCTTGTCCTCAAGCAAAGAAGAAGTGAAAATTGAAGAGACAAATATTAAAATGAAAGAAGAAATAAAAGGATAAGAGAATAAGAGAGAATTAAGATTGGGAGAGAGAGAAAGAAAACTGGGCGGCGCTAGCGACGCGTTCGCGTCAATGACGCGATCGCGTACGTCGCGCATTCTTCATAATGACGCAATAGCGTCAGGCACGCGTTCGTGTGGATGGCCATATATGCAACTGACGTGAACGCGTCAGTCACGCGTCCGCGTGACCAAATTTGTGCTTTTAGCACACTTCTTGCCCCAAGCTGGCACAACTCTCTGCCCAAACGCTCTTTTACGTCGAATTTGCAGGTCACGCGATCGCGTCGGTGACGCGACCGCGTGAATGACGAAAATTACAAACGACGCGAACGCATGAGGTACGCGATCGCGTGGGATCGTTTGTGCGAAAGGCTCGATTCTGGCGCCACTCCCGCGCAACTCTCTGTAACTTTTTATTTTTTTCTCGCACCCCTAGATGACGCGTTCGCGTCAGCGGAGAAGAACTGAAAACAGAAGAGACAAATATTAAAATGAAAGAAGAAATAAAAGGATAAGAGAATAAGAGAGAATTAAGATTGGGAGAGAGAGAAAGAAAACTGGGCGGCGCTAGCGACGCGTTCGCGTCAATGACGCGATCGCGTCAATGACGCGATCGCGTACGTCGCGCATTCTTCATAATGACGCGATAGCGTCAGGCACGCGTTCGCGTGGATGGCCATATATGCAACTGACGTGAACGCGTCAGTCACGCGTCCGCGTGACCAAATTTGTGCTTTTAGCACACTTCTTGCCCCAAGCTGGCACAACTCTCTGCCCAAACGCTCTTTTACGTCGAATTTGCAGGTCACGCGATCGCGTCGGTGACGCGACCGCGTGAATGACGAAAATTACAAACGACGCGAACGCGTGAGGTACGCGATCGCGTGGGATCGTTTGTGCGAAATGCTCGATTCTAGCGCCACTCCCGCGCAACTCTCTGTAACTTTTTATTTTTTTCTCGCACCCCTAGATGACGCGTTCGCGTCAGCGACGTTGGCGCGTCGGGTGCCTTTTTTTTTCTTATAATGGGGTTTACAACTGCAATCCTGAACAGTTTTGGCATCTCACTTTATCCTTTGAAGTTCAGAATGATTGGCATCCATAGGAACTCAGAATTCTGATTTATGCAACTGACGTGAACGCGTCAGTCACGCGTCCGCGTGACCAAATTTGTGCTTTTAGCACACTTCTTGCCCCAAGCTGGCACAACTCTCTGCCCAAACGCTCTTTTACGTCGAATTTGCAGGTCACGTGATCGCGTCGGTGACGCGACCGCGTGAATGACGAAAATTACAAACGACACGAACGCGTGAGGTACGCGATCGCGTGGGATCGTTTGTGCGAAAGGCTCGATTATGGCGCCACTCCCGCGCAACTCTCTGTAACTTTTTATTTTTTTCTCGCACCCCTAGATGACGCGTTCGCGTCAGCGACGTTGGCGCGTCGGGTGCTTTTTTTTTTTTCTTATAGTGGGGTTTACAACTGCAATCATGAACAGTTTTGGCATCTCACTTTATCCTTTGATGTTCAGAATGATTGGCATCCATAGGAACTCAGAATTCTGATAGTGTTATTGACTCTCCTAGTTCAGTATGTTGATTCTTGAACACAGCTACTTTATTAGTCTTGGCTGTGACCCTAAGCATTTTGTTTTCCAGTATTACCACCGGATACATAAATGCCACAGACACATAGCTGGGTGAACCTTTTCAGATTGTGAATCAACTTTGCTAGAGTTCCCAGTTAGAGGTGCCCAGAGTTCTTAAGCACACTCTTTTTGCTTTGGACCACGACTTTAACCGCTCAGTCTCAAGATTTTCACTTGACACCTTCACGCCACAAGCACATGGTTAGGGACAGCTTGATTTAGCCGCTTAGGCCAGGATTTTATTCCTTAGGGCCCTCCTATCCATTAATGCTCAAAGTCTTGGATCCTTTTTACCCTTTGCCTTTTAGTTTAAAGGGTTATTGGCTTTTCTGCTTGCTTTTTCTTTTTCTTGTTTTTTTCTTTATTTTATTAAATTTTTTTTCGCAAGCTTTGTATATTTCACTGCTTTTTCTTGCTTCAAGAATCAATTTTATGATTTTTCAGATTATCATTAACATTTTTTTTTCATCATTCTTTCAAGAGCCAACAATTTTAACATTCGTAAACTTCACTATAAAAAATTATGCACTGTTTATGTCATGCATTCAGAATCACAGAAAATACCACCACACCACAATTAAGTAAATAAAACTATTATTCAATATAGACCCACTTTCTCATGCAATATATCACTCCTGTATTTTTTTTTATTTGAATTTAAGCTCAGTGAGTAATACATGAGACATCATTTCAGAATTAAAGAAATAAAAGAAAACTAAACTAGTCCTAGGATTCTAACTAATAAAGGATCATGCAACAAACAAAGTAAAATAACAGGAAACCGGAACATAACATAGAAAAAGAGGGGAGGAATAAAAAATGAAAGGAACCCAACCACCTTAATTATCCTAGCGGTCGCTTTATTCTTCAGGTTGTGTTCCTTTGCAAAGATGATTCACCTCACTTTTGTACTAGAAAACCTATAAGCGCAGCGTCAACACCAAACTTAAAGGTTTGCTTGTCCTCAAGCAAAGAAGAACTGAAAATAGAAGAGACAAATATTAAAATTAAAGAAGAAATAAAAGGATAAGAGAATAAGAGAGAATTAAGATTGGGAGAGAGAGAGAAAGAAAACTGGGCGGCGCAAGCAACGCGTTCGCGTCAATGACGCGATCGCGTCAATGACGCGATCGCGTACGTCGCGCATTCTTCATAATGACGCGATAGCGTCAGGCACGCGTTCCCGTGGATGGCCATATATGCAACTGACGTGAACGCGTCAGTCACGCGTCCGCGTGACCAAATTTGTGCTTTTAGCACACTTCTTGCCCCAAGCTGGCACAACTCTCTGCCCAAACGCTCTTTTACGTCGAATTTGCAGGTCACGCGATCGCGTCGGTGACGCGACCGCGTGAATGACGAAAATTACAAATGACGCGAACGCATGAGGTACGCGATCGCGTGGGATCGTTTGTGCGAAATGCTCGATTCTAGCGCCACTCCCGCGCAACTCTCTGTAACTTTTTATTTTTTTCTCGCACCCCTAGATGACGCGTTCGCGTCAGCGTCGTTGGCGCGTCGGGTGCCTTTTTTTTTCTTATAATGGGGTTTACAACTGCAATCCTGAACAGTTTTGGCATCTCACTTTATCCTTTGAAGTTCAGAATGATTGGCATCCATAGGAACTCAGAATTCTGATAGTGTTATTGACTCTCCTAGTTCAGTATGTTGATTCTTGAACATAGCTACTTTATTAGTCTTGGCTGTGACCCTAAGCATTTTGTTTTCCAGTATTACCACCGGATACATAAATGCCACAGACACATAACCGGGTGAAGATAGCGTCAGGCACGCATTTGCGTGGATGGCCATATATGCAACTGACGTGAACGCGTCAGTCACGCGTCCGCGTGACCAAATTTGTGCTTTTAGCACACTTTTTGCCCCAAGCTGGCACAACTCTCTGCCCAAACGCTCTTTTACGTCGAATTTGCAGGTCACGCGATCGCGTCGGTGACGCGACCGCGTGAATGACGAAAATTACAAACGACGCGAACGCGTGAGGTACGCGATCGCATGGGATCGTTTGTGCGAAAGGCTCGATTCTGGCGCCACTCCCGCGCAACTCTCTGTAACTTTTTATTTTTTTCTCGCACCCCTAGATGATGCATTTGCGTCAGCGACGTTGGTGCGTCGAGTGCTTTTTTTTTTTTTGAAATATAGCTTGAGGTGTTCGGTTCCTGGAAGAACATAGCTGTATGATCAGAAAATTAGTAAGAACTCAAAAAAAAAAATAAAATAACTAAGAAAACTACTAATACAAAAAATAGCTAAGGATACAAAATTATCGGGTTGCCTCCCGACAAGCGCTTCTTTATCGTCACTAGCTTGACAGTCAGCTCCTCTAAGGAGGAGGATCATAGGGGCTTAGCTCTTCACCCCTTACTTTGAACTTCTTTCCTGTGTCTCCATAACGTAGCTCAATATGCTTCAGAGAGAGGATTCTGATTACTGTATAAACCCATGCTAGATTGCTGGTCAACACCACCTTCATTCCTGGGGAGAAACCTTCAGTGGGGATCTTTTTATTTCTCCATCCTCTGGGTATTTTTTTCTTTTTGGGGACCTCCTCCTTGGTGGATGATGCAGTTCCAACACCAAAATTAGGTTTGATGTCAGGTGGAATTTTATCGGTTGTCACCACAGGAGGTTTGAGTTGCAAATTCTACTGTGCATCATCAGGGGGCTCTTGAAGGTTTGGATCAATAAGCTCAGCCTACATGCACCTCTCTTCTTCACCTGTTGAATGTACATCTTTGAAGACATGAAAGACCAGTTGCTCATTATGCACTCTAAGCACTAATTCACCCACTTCTACATCAATCAGAGCTCTTCCAGTGGCTAGGAATGGTCTTCCTAGAATTATAGAGGCATTCTCATCCTCCCCTGTATCAAGAATCACAAAATCTGCTGGGAGGAAGAACTTACCCACTTTGACCAAGATATTCTCCACTAATCCGTATGCTGGCTTCATGGATTTGTCTGCCATCTGTAATGCTATCTTTGTGGGTTGTGCCTCTTGGATCTGCAGTTTCTTCATCACAGACAAGGGCATTAAATTGATGCTTGCTCCCAGATCACATAATGCTTTCTCAAAGGTTGTGCTCCCAATGGTGCATGGAATTTGAAAGCTCCTTGGATCTGGCATCTTCTTTGGTAAGTTATTCTGAATGATGGCACTGCATTCTTTAGTCAGGACCACTGTCTCATCTCCCTTTAAACACTTTTTCTTTGACAACAGCTCCTTCATGAACTTGATATAGATAGGCATTTGCTCCAAAACCTCAGCAAAAGGAATATTGATTTGTAACTTTCTAAAGATTTCCAAGAACTTTGAGAATTGTTTGTCTTTGGTCTCCTTTTGAAGTCTCTGAGGATATGGCATTTTAGGCTTGTATTCAGGAGCCTTTGGCAAAGTAGGATAAGTGTCAAGAGAGTCTGGGAGGGGCGTGTTCTACTTCTTCCTTCTTCTCCTTTGGAGCTTCCTTTTCAACTAGCTCTTCATTGGCCTTGGTCTCCGAGCCAACTACTTTACCACTTCTTAATTGAATACCCTTGCAATCTTCTCCTGGGTTCACCACTGTATCACCTTGAACTGTACTTGCAGACCTCTCAAGTAATTGCTTGCTCAGTTGGCCCACTAGCACCTCTAAGTTTCTAATGGAGGCCTTGGTTTCCTGCATAAATTGTGCTTCCGCACTTGCCACTTGTTCACTTATTATGGTGATAGCCTTGCATTCCTCTCTTGGATTTGGAATTGTGTTACCAGGAAGGCTATTAGTGGTCCTCTGATCAATTTTATTGACCTTTGTGGCTAATTGACCCATTTGAATTTCCAGGTTCTTGATGGATGCTCTGGTTTCCTATCTAAAACCTGTCAATATTGCTTCCAAATAATTGTTCTGCTGAAAACCGCCCTGAGAACTATTGTTGACGTTCTGAGGTCTCTGAGGTTGGTCCCTCCATCCAAAATTTAGGTGATTCCTCCATCCCTGGTTGTATGTCTTAGAATATGGATCATTGTTGGGATTTCTAAGACCACTCCCCATGTAATTCACCTGTTCAGAAGAAGGTTGAGCATAATCATAATTATCATTTTGCATAAAGTTACCTGTCATATCATAGGAGGTATCTTGGGGTGGATTTTGAGTGTTGATAGCTGAGACTTGCATGCCACCCATCTGTTGAGTAAGTAGATTTATCTATTGAGACATAAGCTTGTTTTGAGCAAGAAGAGCATTAACAGCTTCTACTTCCAACACACCTCTCTTTTGAGAGGTCTCAGAATTCACAGGATTCCTGTTAGATGATTAGAGATATTGGTTGCTTGCAACTAATTCAATCAGCTCAATAGTCTCCTCTGGTGTCTTCTTCTTGTGCAATGAACCGCCTGTAGAAGTATCTAAGCTCATCTTGGACATCTCACCCAAGCCTTCATAAAAGATATCCAGTTGGGTCCATTTAGAGAACATGTCTGGAGGGCATTGCCTAGTCAATAGCTTGTATCTCTCCCAAGCTTCATAAAGAGTTTCACCCTCCTTCTGTCTGAAAGTCTGAACCTCCAACCTAAGCGTAGTCAGCTTCTTTGGTGGGAAAAATTTAGTGAAAAATTCAGTAACGACCTTTTCCCAAGTATTCAGACTCTCCTTTGGTTGGGAATCTAGCCATAGCTTTGCTTTATCCCTCAGAGCAAATGGGAAAAGCATGAGTTTGTACACCTCTGGGTTTACTCCATTTGTCTTCACAGTATCACATATCTGCAGAAAATCAGAAATAAATTGATTTGGATCTTCATGAGGAAGTCCATGATACTGGCAGTTTTGTTGCACCAGGGTGACCAATTGTGGCTTCAACTCAAAGTTGTTTGCAGTTATAGGAGGCACCACAATACTTTTTCCATAAAGATCCGCAGTAGGGGCAGAATAAGAGCCAAGCACTCTTCTCTGCTGATCATCCCCATTCGGATTTACCACATTGGCATTAGCATTATTATTTGCCATAGTGGATTCTGCAGTCTTGCAAAGTCTTGCTTCTTGTAAACGTTGCCTGAAAGTTCTTTCAGGTTCAGGATCAAAGTCTAAGAGATGTTCTTTGTTTCTATTTCTGCACATACACAAGCAGAAAACAAGAAAAAAATGGGACTCTCTACGTCAGAGTGGAGAGAAGTCCCTGTGAGGTAACCTGTGTAAAATAATAAAATAAAAATACTAACTAAATAAATAAATAAAATTTCGAAAATGATAATTGAAAATAAATAAAAATTTCAAAAATTTAAAAGAAAAATTAAATAGAAAAATTAAAATAGAATCAACTGAGTAACACCATACTTAATTTCAGAAATTAAAGAAAAATATTAATACTAAAATATAAATTTCTTTTTTTTAGAGGCAAAAAGAAAATAAAACTAATAGAATATAAAAAAGTAAAAAATATAATATAACGAAAAAGAAACTAAGTAAAACGAGAATAGAAAAAATTAAAATGAAAAGAAGAATAGAATAAAAAGAAGAAAAAAATGACGAGAATTAAGAAAATAAAAAAATTTTAAAAAGAAGTAACAAAAATAAAGAAACGGGACAGGGGGAATGGGAAACAAAAAAAGGAAAACAAGGGAAAATTTTTACGGGAATAAAACAAAAATAAAACAATATAAAACTAATTAAAATTAAAACATCTAATCTAAGCAATCAAGCAACTAATAGTTGTTAATGACAGTCAATCCCCGGCAACGGCGCCAAAAACTTGGTGCGGTATTTTTACAACCACACTTACTAACCGGCAAGTGCACCGGGTCGTACCAAGTAATACCTTACGTGAGTAAGGGTCGATCCAACGAGGATTGATGGATTAAGAAACAATAGCGTTTGATAGGATTAGTTAGACAAACAGAAAATAGTGTTTGAGATGCAGTATAAAAGACATTAAACAATATCAAAAATATTGAAGAAGGGCAAATAATTAATTGGGAATAAAATATGTAGAAAATAGTTAAGGTTTCAGAGTTATCTATTTTTCCGGATTAATTTTTCTTACTAACTATTTTAATCATGTAGGATTTAATTTATGGCATACTATATGTGACTAGACCCTAATTCCTTAGACCTTCCTAGTCTCCTCTAAAATTCATCAACAGCCAATTCCTTGGTCAATTAATTCCAATTAGAGGGTGAAAATCAAATTTCAGTTTATATGCCACAAAAACTCTAATTACCCAAAAATAAAAGGATTATATGTCACGTATCCCGTTAAGTCCAAATAATTAAAATTTAGGAGAATATGTTTTCAAGCTGTTGTTCAAGTAAAGAGCTTTTCCAAGTTTTACAGGAACTCAAATAGAAAGAGGGTCATACTTCCGTTCCACCCAAATTCATAAAATAAAGAGCGAAAATAATTCTTAAATTATAAATCCATACATAAATTAAAATAAAAAAGCAATAAAATCAATCCATAGAAATAGACAGAGCTCCTAACCTTAATAGTGGAGGTTTAGTTGCTCATGGAAAAGAGAAAATAAGGATTCAGGTAAAATGTGCAGTCCGTCAATCTGATGGCATCAGATCCCTTTTTATAACTAATCCTAATAAATTTAAAATCTAATATTTAAAATTAAACTTAAAATAATATCTTTTCCTAATTTAATATTTGAATTTAAATTCGAATTAATTAACAAGTCTTTAGCTGATGGGTGGGACCACTTGATTTGTCCATTCTGCAGCTTCTAATATGTGATTTCTAGGCTAAGAACTGGGTCAAAACAACCCAGAAATCGCCCCCAGCATTTTCTGCATTTTTCTGCACGTGGCACATGTGACGCGTCCGTGTCGTCCATGCGTTCGCGTCATTTGTGCAGATTCCAGTCCACGCGTTCGCGTCAGGCACTCGATCGCGTCATTGCGATTTCCTCCATTCCGCGCGGTCGAGTGAGCCATGTGTCCGCGTCGGTATTCGCTGGTCATCTCTTTGACTTCTTCTCTTTCTCTGCAGAAACTCAAAATAGCATCCATAGTGGCTAGAATATAATTAATTCTTAATTAAATTCAACAATTTAGGTGCAAATTCACTAGAAAAATATAGACAAAATGCTCACGCATCACTAACCCAACTAAGAAAGGGATACCTCACAAGTACAAGATACAAGACATAGACATACCTAAAGAAATCTGAAAATAACTATAGGCTTTTCTCTCAAGTGTTTCACTCAGCCTTTTTTCACTCATGGCTTTTACTTGAGCTTTCTCACAATGCCTTTTCTCACAAGAAATTACAAAAAGATAAACATAGAAAAGTACATCACAATCTGTAAAAGATGAAGGAGATTGACATCATCAACAACCTCTGTGCTATGCGAAAATCCAGATTAGCAAGCCTCTGATTTAGTTCTTCATACTGGCGGAATGCACCTTTGATTAGGTTACACTGTCCAGTTAGTTGAACTTTTTCAAAGAGCCCTTCTCAGAACAAAACCTCTATTCACTGGTTTTCTCTCCTTGGTTTCTGAATGAACAGCAAACCTCTTTTATCTCCTTGCATGTTGTTGGGTCCTTCTTCCAAGGTCAACACCTTGAGCCTTGAGCTTCACCAACCCCCAGATTCACTTTTTCTCAATAAAACTTAGAGTAGAAACTCTCCTTCTGACTTCCTCACCTTGACCGAAAGCCATAAAATAGCAACCACAAAAATCTTTCAATGGTAATCTTAATCTGAGCCCTTGAAAACCAACTTGGTCCCCAAGACATGTTTGAGACCGTGGATTCACAGCAGAGAGGAACAGAAATCCTCTTTTCCATATAGCTCAAAATGGAGAAACAGAGAGTTGAAGATGAAGAGAAGAAAGTGTGTTGCATGTAAGAGGAAATGGGTTACCTTTAACCTAAGCTGGATTTGGTTTGATCTTGTTGATTTGACCTCAACCTTTCTTGCCTATCCTTATCATTCTTTCCTCTTCTAGGAATAGCTTAGGAGCTAAGCACTTTCTCTTGCTTCTGTGATTTGACATGGTTAGAGGGGAGAAGAACGTTGCTTTGGTAAAAGCAAGTGAGAGGGAATGAGGACTTCAATCTTGTATGAGAAGCTTGGATCAACTTGAATTGATGGACACGGGCTTGGATCGGATCACTTCTTTTTGCCCGTTTTGATTTTTCAGCCTTGTTTCCTCATGGGCTTTGTTTATTTATTGACCCACCAGCCTTGCTATATTATTTTCATACCAATTTGGGCTATTGAACTACGTTTTAGCCTGCAACATATAATAAATAATTAGCAACATATAATTATTAACACTTAACACTAATTATTTATTTTGCCCAAAAATAATGTTTGTCATCACTAATTAATTTAGTTAATTTCTTAACTCAACACCATTGCATTCATGTGAATAGGTTGCATATAGATAGATTGCATTTAGTTAGTTTGCATTCAATAAATGATAATACCCTTTGCTTCTTTCTTGATTTTAGCATGAGGACATGCTTAGTTTAAGTGTGGGGAGATTTGATAAACCCCGATTTCATGATTTATCTTCTCCTTATTTTAGAGGATTTTACCACCTTTTCCCATATTTATTCAATGAAATAGCATGGTTTTGTAATTCTCCCTTGAATTGTGCTTAAGTGTAAAAACATGCTTTTTAGGCCCTTAAATTGGTGATTTTGATTCACTTTAATTCCATTCGATGCCTTGATGTGTTTGTTGAGTGATTTCAGGTTCATAAGGCAAGTATTGGATGGAAAAAATGAGGAGAAAAGCATGCAAAGTGGAGAATGCATGAAGAAACAAAGATTGGGAATGCATCAATCGACGTGCACGCGTACAAGGCGCGTACGCGCAAAAGTGGTTTTACATAGAGACGCGCACGCGTACATGCTGCATACGTGCGGATGAAAAAATTTACCAATCGACGCGCACGCGCCAATACTCTCACATGGCCCACTTAAAGGCAAAATGCTGGGGGCGATTTCTGAGCTGCCCAGGCCCAAATCCAACTTGTTTCTGAGTGTATTTCATGCAGAATTGAAGTCCAAGCAAAGGGGAGCAATTAGTTTAGCCAACATGAGCCTTTAGTTAGTTTTCTAGAGAGAGAAGCTCCTTCTTCTCTCTAGAATTAGGTTAGGGTTAGGTTAGATTGTCTTAGATCCATGTTTAATTAGTTGATCTCTTCTTATTTCCCTTATAATTTCTCATTTCTACATCTTGATTCTCTTATTTCTGATGTTAATTTCTCCTTTTGCCTTCTTTTGTGATGATGAACTCATGTTGGATTTGGTTTACATTTAATGCAATTTGATATTGATGTTTCTTTTTATTGATGAATTGAGTTATGAATTTACCTTCCCTTGCAATTAATAGTTGGTAGATTTTATTATTCTTGCAATTTATGATGTTTACTTTTATTGCACTCTATGTGTTTGATGAAATGCTTTCCTTAGTTTTTGACTAGTTTGGTTAACTCTTGGTCTAAGCT
Organism: Arachis ipaensis; assembly: GCF_000816755.2. Classification (NCBI taxonomy): domain Eukaryota; kingdom Viridiplantae; phylum Streptophyta; class Magnoliopsida; order Fabales; family Fabaceae; genus Arachis; species Arachis ipaensis. The sequence continues at coordinate 93,733,642 of NC_029791.2, read as the reverse complement.
AAGGGAATTGGGTAAACTTGAGTTATTGGATATAATGGATTTGGTGATTTGAGAACCCTTGGTGATCAATTTGACACCCATTGACGCTAACCCCCTACTAAGTTAATTAGTAGGTAGGTTGGGACTTACGGGTTGATATAATCAAACCTATTTGACGTACTTCAAAGCTTAGGAGTAAATGTTACGTACTTAAAGTTTTGGGAAGTAGACTTAATAGGTTGGCCTCTCATGATTATCAATATTTGGTTTGTTGACAAGGATGGTGATCTCAATTACCTAAGTCTTAGCCAAGAGTTCTTTATCTTGTTTTCATTAATTACTTGCCTAATTTACTTTTCTTGCCCTCTTATGAACCAAAAACCCCCTTACCCTTTTATAGCCAATAATTAAAAATTCTATTGTTTCCTAGGGAGACAACCTGGAGTCCAAATACTTCGGTTAATTCTTATTGGGGTTCGTTATTCGTGACACAAAACCACAAATTTTCTATTGGGAGGATTGTTTGTTGGTGTAGAACTATGCTTACAACGAAGTTTTTATTTCTAGAAGAGAAATTCTAGACCATCACAACAAGAACTCATTAAATCAACTAGGGAGCACAATTTTGGTTGTGAGAAGCAAGAGGGTTTCAATGATTGAAGCAAACAAATAACGAGATAAAAGAACAAGACAAAATTTGCAATTAATAAACTAATGAAAGAACAAAAGAACTATGTATATAATATAAACAAGTAAGACTCAAAATTGATGGAAAAGTAGTTTAAAACATAAATGAAACCTTGACTTGGGATGAGTCATGGAATCCTTTCCTTATCATAACTACAACTATGATAATTTTGATGGATTAATCTCACTAAGTCAACCCTTAACATCGAAGGATAAGTCAAGTGAGCATAATTGTTATTAATCCACAAATCCTAGTTAACTTACCAAATTAATTGATAAAAAGCTAGCGTTAGTGGAAACAATAACAACTAACAACCCAAGAATTATCACTAAATATTAGACATTATGGCTCTAGTAATCCATAAACTCACTTTTCCCAAGCCAAGGGGTGGAAATTATCCCATAATCAAAATTGGCATTTCATCAAACACATAGAGGGCATAATCATAAAACATGGCAAAATTGGGAAAATGATAAAAGCTATGAACCACAAATGCTCAAAATCAATAAAAGCAACATAAACAAACATGTAATAATCATCAAACATCAAATTAACAACTAGAAATCAAGATTCCAAAACTATGTATATATTGACAAGAGAGATGAAAATAAAAGAAAGTGTAGAACAAGTGGTATAATAAAAGAAAGAGAATTAAAGAAATACTTACAATAAAATTGCTATAATCCTAAATCAAAACTTGAAGTATAACACTCTACATTGAAAACCTAATTAAAACCCTAATGAACTAGAGAGAAAACCTAAGCTAACTACTGATAAACCCCATTCGTAGGGTTTATCTTGCAATGATTTTAGAGCATTTTGATAACCTTTCCTCACATTTATTCAATGAAATAGCATGGTTTTATAACTTCTCCTTTAATTGTGCTTAAGAGTGAAAACATGTTTTTAGGACTTAAAATAGCTAAATTTAATTCACCTTGATTCCATTAGATGTCTTGATATGTTTGTTAAGTGATTTCAAACTTAGGAGGCAAAGATTGGATCAAGAGAATGAAAGAAAAGCATGAAAAAAATGGAGAACTCATGAAGAAATGAAGGAATCACAAAAGTTGTCAAGCCGACCTCTTCACACTTAATTGACCATAACATGAGCTACCAAGGTCCAAATGATGCGGTTCTAGTTGAGTTGGAAAGCTAACATCCAAGGCTTCGAAATGATATAAGATTTGCCATAGTTGCAGCGCGGATAGGGGCGTGCACGCACACGGTACGTGTACGCGTCGATTTGCATGTGATTCATTAAATGCAAATTCGTGGCCAGCGAAATCTAAAGCCTTGTGGGCCCAATCCAACTCATTTCTGATGCTATTTAAGCCAAGGATTGAAGGGGAATTAATATACTTTACATACTTTAGATCATTAGTCATAGTTTAAGCTTTAGGAGTAGTTAAAGTTAGTTTCTAGAGAGAGAAGCTCTCACTTCTCTCTAGAATTAGGATTAGGTTTTAGATCTAGATCTAGTTCTTCTTCTCTCTTCTAATTTTGCTTTCCTTTCCTTAATTGTTCTCTTGTAGTTGTAGAATTCTTCTTCTCTTGTAATTTCTTTGTATTGTTACTTGTAGTTTATGAACTTTCTTTTGTAGATCTACATTACTTCTCCAATGCAATTGGTAAGTTCTTTGTTGTTTCATAATTGTTTTCCTTTTCTATTGTTGATCTCTTGCTATTTTAGTTAGATCTCTCTTTAATTCTTGCAATTCATGTTGTGTACTTTTATTGCCTTCTATGTGTTTGTTAAAATGCTTCTTTTAGTTATGAGTTTAATTTTCTATTGTTTTGCCTTTCTATTGTTAATCTCTTACTTTTGTAGTTGTAGATTCCTTTAATTCTTGCAATTTACTATGCTTTTCTTTTGTGCCTTCCAAGTGTTTGATGAAATGCTTGGTTGGATTTTAGAGTAGATTTTAGTGCTCTTGGCTTGGGAAGGTAACTTAGGAACTCTTGAGTTACTAATGTCCAAGTGATTGACGATTGGGAGCCATTAACTCTAGATCTCACTAATTGATTTGGTGGAGAACTAGGACTTATGGACTTGGATTGACATAGCTCACTTGACTTTTCTCTACTATTAGTTAGGGGTTAACCTAGTGGGTTGGTCCTTGCCAATTCTCATGTTGTGGTTAGTGATTAGGATAGAGACCCTTGACCACCAAACCTTGTCAAGACCTTGTTAGTTGTTAGTTTATTTTCATTGCCATTTACTTTTTATGTTTCTTATCCAAAACCCCAAAAACATACCTCATAACCAATAACAAGACACTTTGTTACAATTCCTAGGGAGAACGACTTGAGGTTCAATACTTCGGTTTATAGATTTTAGGGGTTTGTTACTTGTGACAAACAAATTTTTGTATGAAAGGATTAATGTTGGTTTAGAAATTATATTGCAATGAGAATTTATTGTGAATTCTAAACCGTCAAAAGTCCTCTCATCAAAATGGCACCATTGTCGGAGATGCAAAAAAAATCCACCCCAGCCAAAAACCCGAGAGTTAGGCCTGCACTGTGCAAAAATTGGGCCTAAGGCACAAACCAACCCGCGCGTACGTGCACCTCTGGCGCGTACGCGCGCTTGATTCAAATTACGCAATGCACGCATACACACGCTGTCTGCGCGTGCACCGATAGTGCCACCTACCCTCCTGGTACATTTACTAGAGAGTTGGGCCAACCTTGGGCTGACGCTGTGCCCCACGCCCAACCTCACTCACGCGTGCGCGCACCTGGCACGTACGCGCCCTTCGGCCAAAATGCACATCGGCGCGTAAGCGTGTACGATGCGTCCGTGCTGGTAAAAAAAAAGGAGTTTTTTTTCTCATCTTCCATTTTATTTTGTCCATTGTATTCCCATACTTTTATTCTTTACATTTTCATTTTGTTTTTATAGCTTGTTTTTACTTTATTTTTTTCCGAGTTTCTTATTTTAATAATGGTGTTGCATTCCCCTACTCAATTGTTAAGACTTTTTTGCATTATTTTGGTGCCTCTTGACTTGTTTGACATTGTTGGGTGATGAAACTTTTAAATCAATGCTTCATCTCGTATGAATCTTGTGTCTTTGTGCATTGATATGACCTCATATTGTCCTTCATGACCCACTTTTTCTTATTTGAACTTGATGCTTAATATGTTCTTCATGCTTTGACTTTACTCTTGCATCAAACTTCTTGATATGCCTTAGCTTACATTGTTTTCTCACTCACATGTTGTAGCTACCATGTAGTGAGAACCTTACCCTTATTTGGCATTAGCCCCCGCCTATGTTCTATTTGCTTTGATATCTTTGTTATAGGCTTAATTTTCTTTCTTTTTCTTTTCCTTTAGGTTGGCCATCAAGAAAGGAGGAAAAGGAAAAGCTTCAAAATGGGGCAACGAACAAGTCATCCGCACAACCTTTCGAAGAAGCTCATCAATTGTAGCAACCCATCCACCTTGCTCTTCTTTGCATGCACCGAGGACGGTGCAATCTTCAAGTGTGGGGAGGTCATTCGACCGATCTCCATGGGTAACAATTTCCTTTTCAACACCAATTTTTTATTTTCTTCATTAGATAGTTGTTGCATTGCATGATAGGTTGCATGTTAGTTAAAATTTGTACATATCTTTACTACTTCTTTCTTATTAAGACTACTTGGTTAGGGTGATGATTTCTTTTCCAAGAAATTGTTTTTAGGGCAACCTACCAATTTGAAAACTTTTTGTTGAACTTGCTTGAAAGAATTTATTTTAGAACATGGTTTTTGAGCTAAGAACACAAGCTTATGAGATTTGAGCCTAATGGTGTGGTTACATCTTATGACCACTTATTTTTCCTTTTTGTGTGCAATTGTTCTCTTTCTATTATTGTGATCTTTGATTTGTTTGATTCTTTATGTCCATTATTTTGTATATTCATGCATTTATATGATTGAGGCCATCATTTCATTTAGCCCACTTACCCAAATGACCTTACCTTTTATCTTCCATTGTTAGCCAATTTGAGCCTATGCTTAACTCACTTTGTTCATAATTTTAGCACATTACAAGCCTTAAAGCGGAAAATAATAAAATTCCTTGATTTGGATCTTTGATTAGCTTAAGCGAGTGTGTGTGTGTGTGTGTCATTTAAGTGTGGGAAATCTTGGGAGATTGGGTGAATAAAAGGGTAGTTTTGTATTTTTGTTGTAAATATTGGGATTTGGGTACATGCTCATGTGTAATGAATGTAAAACCTTATGCATTGATGATCATGTATATAGAAAGAAAAATGAGAAAATGGAAAAGGAAAAGAAAAAAAAAACAATATGAAAAAGAAAAAATAGAAAAATAAAGAAATAAAGAAAAAGAAAGAAATAAAAGGGGATGAAATGCCCCAAAGCAAAGCTCAATAAGGGTCAATGCATAAGTGTTGTGAAATGAAAAGGAATACATGAATATGTGAAAAAGTGAGAAAAATGGGTAGTTAGGTTAGCTTTGAAATTGTATAGGATGTCATAGGTTAGGTGGAAATTTTAAGCTTATCAAAGATTCAAATTTCAAGCTCACTTGACCAAATATGCATCCTTACCTTGACCCTAGTCCCATTACACCCTAAAGAAAAGACCTCATGATAATTTTATGCATGCATGAAATATATGTTGATTGTTAGAAGAAAAACAAATCTTAGAAAGCATGATTAGGGGAGAATTGAGGGAATCGACCCTACACACTTGAGCGACTAGAGTGCAGACACTTCCGGTGAGGGTTCGATGCTCAATTCCTTGATTCCTGGCTTTCAAGAGCGTTCTTCTTGCAAGTCTACTTGACCTTCATTTTGATATTTAAATTGGTAGGATTCATGAGTCGTCATGGGACCTTAGCCCTACTTGTGCATGTATGTCTTGGAGATTGATTTATTTTTAACCAAGTAGGTAGAATCATTTTGCATTTAGTTGTATTCATGTAGATAGATGCATATAGTTTAGGTTGCATTTAGATTAGTTCACATTGAATAAATGTTGATACCCTTTTCTTTCTCTTGGTTTAAGCATGAGGACATGCTTGGTTTAAGTGTGGGGAGGTTGATAAACCCCATTCATAGGGTTTATCTTGTGACGATTTTAGAGCATTTTGATAACCTTTCCTCATATTTATTCAATAAAATAGCATGGTTTTATAACTTCTCCTTTAATTGTGCTTAAGAGTGAAAACATGTTTTTAGGACTTAAAATAGCTAAATCACGCGCACGGTATGTGTACGCGCCGATTTGCATGTGATTCATTAAATGCAAATTCATGGCTAGCGAATTCTAAAGCCTTGTGGGCCCAATCCAACTCATTTTTGATGCTATTTAAGCCAAGGATTGAAGGGGAATTGATATACTTTACATACTTTAGATCATTAGTCATAGTTTAAGCTTTAGGAGTAGTTAGAGTTAGTTTCTAGAGAGAGAAGCTCACACTTCTCTCTAGAATTAGGATTAGGTTTTAGATCTAGATCTAGTTCTTCTTCTCTCTTCTAATTTTCCTTTCCTTTCCTTAATTGTTCTCTTGTAGTTGTAGAATTCTTCTTCTCTTGTAATTTCTTTGTATTGTTAGTTGTAGTTTATGAACTTTCTTTTGTAGATCTACATTTCTTCTTTAATGCAATTGGTAAGTACTTTGTTGTCTCATAATTGTTTTCCTTTTCTACTGTTGATCTCTTGCTATTCTAGTTAGATCTCTCTTTAATTCTTGCAATTCATGTTGTTTACTTTTATTGCCTTCTATGTGTTTGTTAAAATGCTTTTTTTAGTTATGAGTTTACTTTTCTATTATTTTGCCTTTCTATTGTTAATCTCTTACTTTTGTAGTTGTAGATTCCTTTAATTCTTGCAATTTACTATGCTTTTCTTTTGTGTCTTTCAGTGTTTGATGAAATGCTTGGTTGGATTTTAGAGTAGATTTTAGTGCTCTTGGCTTGGGAAGGTAACTTAGGAACTCTTGAGTTACTAATGTCCAAGTGATTGACGACTGGGAGCCATTAACTCTATATCTCACTAATTGATTTGGTGGAGAACTAGGACTTATGGGCTTGGATTGACATAGCTCACTTGACTTTCCTCTACTATTAGTTAAGGATTAACTTAGTGGGGTTGGTCCTTGCCAATTCTCATGTTGTGGTTATGGATTAGGATAGAGACCCTTGACCACCAAACCTTGCCAAGACCTTTTTAGTTGTTAGTTTATTTTCATTGCCATTTACTTTTCATGTTTCTTATCCAAAACCCCAAAAACATACCTCATAACCAATAACAAGACATTTTGTTGCAATTCCTAGGGAGAACGACCTGAGGTTCAATACTTCGGTTTATAGATTTTAGGGGTTTATTACTTGTGACAAACAAATTTTTGTATGAAAGGATTAATGTTGGTTTAGAAACTATATTGCAACGAGAATTTATTGTGAATTCTAAACCGTCAAAAGTCCTCTCATCAACTACCCTAAAACTACTCCTAAAAACTATTCTATGAAGTATGGTAGTGTATGGTGTGATATATGGTTGCTTCCCCCTTCAAATATACTCCAAAGCCTTAAAAAATGGGCCAAAAAGCCCCCAAAACGCGAGTCCACGTGACTTTTTAATGCAGGCACGCACTGGTACCTTTGCGTACATACAGGTCTGTGCATGGGCACACTTGCTAATTTTCCTCTTGTGCGTGGGCACAAACCTGTGCGTGGGCACAGGTGCTGATTTCCATTCTGCCTTGAGCATGGGCACAGCCTGTGCGTGGGCACAGACCTGTGCATGGGCACAGATGCTGATTTTGATACTTGTGCGTGGGCACAGACCTGTTCATGGGCACATATGCTGATTTTGACATTTGTGCGTGGGCACAGGCTGAAATGCTTTTCTCCTTTGATTTCTTCATGTTTTCTCCCAATTCCATGCTTTGCTTCCACTCTTATCAAGCCATCCCAACCTATTACACCTGAAATCACTCATCAAAACCATCAAGGCATTGAATGGGATAAAAGTGATTATATTAAGCATAAAATAGCATGTTTTTACAATTAAGCTCAATTTAGAGAGAAAACATAAAAGTATGCTATATAGGTGAATAAATGTGGGTTTATATGATAAAATCCACTCAAATCAATTCAAAATTTATCATCAAATATGGATTCATCAACCTTGCATGCATATAGATAGTTGCATTCAATAAGTTGATTACCCCTTTGATTATTTTCCTTGTTTGGTTTAGCATGAGAACATGCTATTGTTTAAGTGTGGGGGAATTGATGAGTCCATATTTGATGATATATTTTGACTCAATTTGGATAGATTTCATCACATAAACTCACACTTAAGCACCAAAATAGCATACTTTTGTGATTTCTCCCCAATTTGATCCTAAATGTGAAAAACATGTGCTTTTGTGCTTAAATTGAGTAATTTAATTCCACTTTTATGCCATTCGATGTAGTGATATGTTTTGTGAGTGATTTTAGGTCATTTTGGCAAGATTGGCTAGCCAAAAGTGGAAGAAAGCATGTAGAAGGGAGAACACATGAAGAAATCAAGGAAAAGCACACACAACGAAGTGTGCGTGCACACAAGAAGAAATTTGCATGTGTGCGTGCACACAAGTACCTGTGCGTACGCACAGAAGAATATTCAGCCAAGTGTGCGTACGCATAGAACCCTGCACATGATTTCATTAATGAAACACGTGCTGTGCGATTTCTAAAGGCTTTTGGCCCATTTTGGAAGGCTTGAAAGCTGAATTTGGATGCTATAAAAAGGGGATATCAACACATATAAGAGAGGGCATTATTATTACACTTAGTTTATTTTTTCTTAGGTAGAAAGCATCCTTAGGAGTAGGAGTAGTGTAGATAGCAATTGCTCTCCTAGGGTTTTGATTGTAGCATTTTATAGCAAGTTTGATCTTGGATTTTGCTTCTTTAATTGTAAGTACTCTCAATTTCCTCTTTAATTATAGCACTTTTACTTTCATTTCCTTTTGGTTTAAGTTACTTTGTTCATAATTGCAATTTTGAGTTTCTTAAAGTTTTGATTGATGAATTTAATGCCTTATGCTTTCTTTATGCTTGATTGCTTGTCTCTTGTTGATATTGTTGATAGTTGGTTATAGTTTTCTATTTTTCCTTGAAATTTCCCATGTTTTACTTTTATGCACACTAGATGTTTGTGAAAATGTCAATTATGAAATTTGAGTAGATTTTCACACCTTGACTTAGGATTTGAGTTCCTAGGATACTAGAGTCATGATGTCCAATATTTAGTGGTAATTCTTGGGTAGTTAGTTGACTCTTATTTCCATTGAAGCTAGCTTTTTATCAACTAGTTTGGTAAGAAAGCTAGAACTTATGGATTAAGGTCAATTATGCTTGCTTGACTTATTCACTAGTTTTGATCTCATTTTCTCTTTACTTGCATTAACTTCCAATTTTGATCATTTCTTAGTTCTTTTATTTCTTTAGTTCTTTTAATCTTTCGTTCTTTGATTACAAAACCCCTTTTTGCCTCCACAACCGAAAGCGTAACATTCCAATTGCATCCTAGGGAGAACGACCCGAGGTTGAAAGACTCTCGGTTTATATTTGGTTTGAATTTGACATTTGATTAAGAGAATTCATTGTTGGTTTGGACTATGCTACTAACGAATTGATTTTTTATTCTAAATCGACAATACTTTCTCATATCAATAAGGGATGCACTCTTGTGTCCTTCCATGTCCAACACCACAAAGTCAGTAGGAAAAGCAAAGGGTCCAACCCTAACAATCATCTCTTCAATTACGCCTGATGGTATCTTAATAGAGCAATCAACAAGTTGAAGACATATGCAGGTTGGTTTGACTTCATTAGTCAAGCAAAGCTTCTTTATTGATGAAGCAGGTATTAGGTTGATGCTTGCTCCAAGGTCACATAGAGTTGTCCTTGTACAAGCATCACCTAGAGTGCATGGTATCATTAAGCTTCCAGGATCCTTATGTTTCTCTAGTAAGTTATTTTGAATGATTGCACTGCACTCTTCAGTGAGGAGGACTGTTTCTGCCTCTCTCCAATCCTTCTTATGACTTAAGATGTCCTTCTTAAACTTAACATAAGAAGGTATCTGTTCAAAAGCTTCTACAAAAGGGATCTTGATCTCTAGTGTTCTGAGATAATTCACAAAGCGGGCGAATTATTTATCTTTTTTCTCTTGATGGAGCATCTGAGGAAATGGCATTTTAGCCTTATACTCATCAACTTTGGTTGATGAAGGCCGAGTTCCATGTGTGTTGGAAAGGGGGTTACTAGCTTGCTTAGGAGGGTTGCTATGAGTATGTGACTGGCCTCCCTTGCTTGGGCGTTCAACGCCCATGTTGCTGCCCCCTTCCTGGTGTTCAACGCCAGGGGCATCATTCCCTTATGGGAGTTCAATGCCAAGGGTGCGGTGTTGTCTCCTTGGGCGTTTGAACGCCCAGTCTCTGCATTTTCCTGGCGTTCAACGCCAAGAGTGATACCTCCTTGGGAGTTTGAACACCCAGAGTTATCTTGTGCAGAGACCTGGTTATCCTCTGTCAATTATTCTTTTCCTAACTTCCTATTGTTCTGAGGTTGGGTATTCAAGGTTTTCCTACTCTTTAGTTGAATGGCCTGGCATTCCTCTGTTATCTGCTTAGATAACTGCTGCCTTGTTTGATTCAAGTTGGGATTCTACATTCCTGTTAGAAGCCTGAGTTTCTCACAAAGCCTCTTGCAGTTCCAGTAGTTGTTGGGCAAGGGCGTGCAATTGCTAAGTCAATGGGCCATCTGACTCTGGAGGGTTAGGTTCAGTAGATATAACCTTAACCTCTCCTTTTATAGAAGTCTCAGCACCTGAGTACAGATGCTGATTAGTGGCAACTGTCTCAATAAGCTCGCGAGCCTCTTCAATGGTCTTTTTCATGTGTATGGAACCACCAGCAAAGTGGTCCAAAGACATTATAGCCATGTCTGAAAGTCCATAATAGAAGATGTCTAACTGTACCCATTCTAAAAATATTTCAGTGGGATATTTTCTTAGCATCCTTTCTATACCTCTTCCAGACATCATAAATAGATTCATTATCTCCTTGTTTGAAGCCTTGGATGTCCAGTCTTAGCTGGGCCATCTTTCTTGGAGGAAAGTATTGATTTAAAAACTTGTTTACTAACTGTTTCCAAGTTTTCAAGCTAGCTTTAGGCTGGTTATCCAACCACCTCTTTGCTTGATCCTTTATAGCAAAAGCAAAGAGCAGTAGTCTGTAGACATCTTGGTCTACTCCCTCATTATGTACTGTGTCAACAATCTTTAAGAAATCTGCCAGGAACTCAGTAGGTTCTTCCTGTGAAAGTCCGGAATACTGATAGTTTTGTTGAACTATAGTAATGAGTTGAGGGTTTAGTTCAAAGCTACTTGCTCTGATGTGAGGTATGGTAATATTTCTTCCATAGAAGTCAGCAATGGGATTTGTATAAGATCCCAGAGTTCTTCTGAACTCTTCATTCCCATTTGGGTTCATGATGAAGAAAGGTAGAAGAAGAGAAAGAATGTGGGATAAAAATAAAAAAAATTCAAAAATTAAATAAATAAATAAATAAAATAAAAATGGAAAACTAATTCAAAAATAAAAGAAATAATTAAGAAATTTCGAAACTTAGAAGAGAGAGGAATTAGTTAGTAAGTTTTGCAAAAGAAGAGAGAGAAGATAAGTAACTAATTAGAAAAGATTTGAAAACAAGATAAGATATAAGATTAGAAAAGATTTGAATTTAAAATTTGAAATTAGAAAAGATAAGAAAAGATAAGAATAGAATCTAAAAAGATATGAAAAAGATCTGATTTCAAAATTTGAGATAAAAAAAGATAAGATAAGTTAGGTAAGACAACATAAGGAATTTAAGAGAAGATAAGTTTTTTAAATTAAAAAGATTTGAAATTTGAATTTTAAATTTTAAATTTTGAATTTTGAAAAAGTCAACAAGATAAGATAAAGATTTGAAAAAGATTTAAATTTTGAAAAGCTTTGATTTTTAAATTTTGAAATTTAAATTTTGAAATTTCAAATTTTAAATTTGAATTTAAATTTTAAAATTTGAATTTGAAATAAGATAAGATAAAATTTTTGAAAAAGATAAGATTTTTTTAAAAGATTTGATTTTAAAAAGATTTGAATTTTGAAATTTAAAATTAAGATAAGATAAAAATTTTAAAATAAAAATCTGAAATTTTTTAAATGTAAATTTCGAAAATTCAATTAAAATAAAGATAGAAAATATATTTTTTATTTTTGAATTTAATGAGTAAAGAGAAAAACAAGTAAAAGACACAAAAATTAAAATTTTTAGATCGAGGAAGAGTAATTTTCGAAAATTTGAAGACAATCACCAAAAAAGACACCAAACTTAAAATTCTTAAGATCAAAACAAAAAGAAAAACAAGAACACTTTGAAGATCAAGAAGAACACCAAGAATAAAACTCAAGAAATTCAAAGAACACAAGAACATGCAAAAGACACGAAACTTAAAAAATTTTAAAAACCAAACACAAAATTTTCGAAAATTATAAAAGAAAAACACAAGAAGACACCAAACTTAATGATTGACACAAGATTTAAACAAAAGAAACTATTTTTGAAAATTTTTAGAAAGAAAGACTCAAAGAAATCGAAAAATTCAACAAGAATAAAAACAAAAGACTCAAACCAAAAACAAAGATCAAACAAAGAGAAGAAAAATAATTTTTTTTTTGAAAAAAGTTTTTAATTTTTTAGAAAAAAATAGAAAAATAAAATAAAATAAAAGACTCTAACAAAATTAAAGATAATACCTGATCTAGGGAACAAGATAATCCGTCAATTGTCCAAACTCGAACAATCCCCGGCAATGGCGCCAAAAACTTGGTGCATGAATCCCCATGCTTCGTACAACTGAACCAGCAAGTACACTGAGTCGTCCAAGTAATACCGGAGTGTGTCAAGGTCGATCCCACGAGGATTGTGGTTTGAAGAAAGCTATGGTTATCTTGCAGGTCTTAGTCAGGCGGATAGAAGAGTTATTGGATTTGATTGTTTGATAGAGTGAAAAAGGTCTAAAGAAAAGGCTATAAAATAATTTGTGAATGGAATTATACTCAGGGATAAGAAATTGGTTAAGGTTTGGATTTGCTTTGTCCTTCTAGATTAACTCTGGTATTACTGTCTTCTTCAATTGTGAATGATTTCTTCTATGGCAAGCTGTATGTGATTGTCGCTGGTTTGAGCAGCCGCCAATACTCCTCCAGATCTGAATCTCAAGGTTAGTACGGATCCATTCTGATTGAGGGTGAAGCTTCTGCAGTTCATTCTCCTTGGTGATCCTACTTAAAATGCCACAGACAAGGTCAAATCTTCCGGATCAGAGGATTCTGTGACTTTGGGTTCTAGCCTTTACCACAAAGAACCTAATCTCCCCGTAAATTTGCTGAACTGGTGTCTCGAGAAGTCCCTAATGAAGTTGTGGATTAGCCATCTAAGAGATGAATAATCAAGCTGGTGGTTCATTATTGTCTGATGAAAGACGCACTCTGAACCATGTAGAATGTGTTCAACAAATATACATCTTAGAATAGAGAATCAAACACGGATTAAAGAGGAACAGTAATCTTTTATTAATCCATAAAACTCAGCAGGGCTCCTCCCCTCAACCTAGGAGGTTTAGAAACTCATACTGATAGAAAATAAAATGTGAAAAATGAAATTATGGTAACGAAGATCCTTAACAAAGAGTGATCTTCTACTTTAAATACTAAACTAATGACTAGTAAGGGTAAAACAGTCTTTTTAGTGTTTAGGCTGAGCTTTGATGAGATCCAGGTGCTAGGAGGCCTCTAGGGCATTGAACGCTGTCTAGGGGGGGTCCCCTTTGAGCATTTGGACGCTGGTCTCCTGCCTTGGGCGCTGGACGCCTGGAATGGGACAGGAGGCTGGTGTTGGATGCTAGTTTTGGGCCTTCTATTCTGAAGCAAAGTATGGACTATTATACATTTCTGGAAAGCTCTGAAAGACAGCTTTCCATAGCCATTGAGAACACTTCATTTGGACTTTTTTAGCCCCAGAAAAGCTCTTCCAAGTGCAAGGAGGTCAGATCCGGACAGCATCTACAGTGCTTTCTCTATCTCTGAATCAGACTTTTGCTCCAGCTCCTCAATTTCAGTCAGAAAGTACCTGAAATTTTACAAAAACACACAAACTCAAAGTAGAATCCAAAAATGTGAATTTAACACTAAAACCTATGAAAACTTAATAAAAAATAAACAAAACATGCTAAAAACTATATGAAAACAATGCCAAAAAGCGTATAAAATATCCGCTCATCAGTTTGGAATCTCCCTCTGAAGATAATTTGCTTGAGATTGATGAGTCATCACCTCAGAGAGAGAAGTTCCACACGCCTCACACTGAGGAAGGGCCTCCGAAGCTTGAATTGAAGCACTTACCTCTGTCCTTGAAGTATGCATTCCTAGGAGACAAAGACACCTATCCAGTGATCATAAGTTCCTCTCTAAGACAGGAGGAAGAGGAGGCGCTACCTCAGGTACTCAAGAGTCATAAAACGGCTCTTGGATGGACCATTAGTGACTTAAAAGGGATCAGTCCAACCAAGTGTATACACAAGATATTACTTGAGGATGATACTAAACCAGTTGTGCAACCACAGAGGTGACTGAATCTAACCATGAAAGAGGTGGTCCTGAAAGAAGTGATGAAGCTCTGGGAAGCGGGGATCATTTACCCTATTTCTGATAGCCCATGGGTAAGTCTTGTATAGGTAGTTCCCAAGAAAGGAGGAATGACAGTGATCTAGAATGAAAAAAATGAGATTATTCCCACAAGAACTGTCACAGAGTGGCGCATATGTATTGACTATAGGAGGCTCAACACTACTACACAGAAGGATCACTTCCCTCTATCTTTCATTGATCAGATGCTTGAGCGGTTAGCCGGCCATGCTTTCTATTGCTTCCTAGACGGATACTCTGACTATAATCAGATTACTGTAGACCCTCAAAACCAGGAAAAGATGGTATTCACATGTCCTTTTAGAGTATTCGCTTACTGGAGGATGCCTTTTGGACTCTGTTATGCCCCAGCAACATTTTAGAGGTGTATGCTCTCTATTTTCTCAGACATCATTGAAAAGTTCATTGAAGTATTTATGAATGACTTCTCTGTTTTTGGTGATTCTTTTCATTCTTGCCTTAACCATCTAGCCTTAGTTTTGGAACGGTGTCAAGAAACAAACCTTGTTTTAAACTGGGGAAAATGTCACTTTATGGTAACTGAGGGTATTATTCATGGACACCGAATTTCAAAAAAAGGAATAGAAGTTGATAAAGCTAAAGTGGAGATAATTGAAAAATTACCACCACCTAATAATGTTAAGGCAATAAGGAGCTTCTTAGGACATGCAGGATTTTACAGAAAGGTTTATAAGGAATTTTTCTAAGATTGCTAAACCTCTGAGCAACCTTTTGGTTGCTAACTCCTTTTGTTTTTGACAATGATTTCTTGCATGCCTTTGAAACTCTAAAAGCAATGCTTGTCTCTGCACCCATCATAGCCCCTCCCAACTGGGAATTGCCATTTGAACTAAAGTGTGATACCAGTGATTATGCCATAGGGGATGTCTTGGGGGGCAAAGGCAAGACAAGCTTATGCATGTCATTTACTATGCTAGTATTTTGAATGACGCGCAGAAGAATCACACCACTGTAGAGAAGGTATTACTAGTTATTATTTATGCAATTGATAAATTTAGACCCTATTTAATTAGTTCCAAGGTTATTGTTTATACTGACCATGGTGCTCTTAAGCACCTTCTAACCAAGCAGAATTCTAAACCAAGATTGATCAGGTGGGTGCTACTTCTTCAAGAGTTTGACATTGAGATTAAAGACAGGAAAGGGTCAGAAAATTAAGTAGCTGATCATCTATCCAGGATTGAACCTGAAGAAGGAACGCCACCCCTCACTGCTGTAACTGAGACCTTCCTGGATGAGCAGCTATTTATGGTTCAGAGGGATCCCTGGTTTGCAAACATTGCAAACTACAAGGCTATGAGGTTCATCCCCAAGGAGTACACTAAGCCACAAGTTAGAAAGCTTTTGAATGACGCTAAACACTACTTGTGGGACAAACCTTACCTCTTTAAGAGATGCTTTGATAAAATGATTTGGCATTGTGTCTTAGATGAGAAAGCACAATAGATCCTCTAGCATTGTCACAGTTCTGGTATGGAGGCTACTTTGGGGGTGAAAGGATAGCCACCAAGGTCCTTCAGAGCGGTTTTTACTGGCCAACTCTCTTCCGAGACAAACGGGAATTTGTAAGAAACTGTGACAAGTTTCAGAGAGCCGGGAACCTCCCTCATAATCATGAGATGCCACAACAGGGGATTCTAAAGATTGAGTTATTTGATGCATAGGGCATTGATTTCATGGGACCTTTCCCCCCTTTCTACTCAAACACTTACATCCTGGTGGCAGTTGATTATGTGTCCAAGTGGGTGGAAGCAGTGGCGTTGCCAACCAATGATGCCAGAGTTATGTTGAGGTTCTTGCAAAAATACATTTTCAGCCGGTTTGGTGTCCTAAAGACACTGATTAGTGATGGAGGAAACCACTTCTACAATAAACAGTTAGATTCACTCCTGCAAAGATATGGAATCTGTCATAAAGTGGCAACCCTGTATCACTCTCAGACAAGTGGACAGGCTGAGGTTTCCAACAGGGAACTCAAGAGGATCCTAGAGAAGACTATGAGCACTTCAAGAAAGGACTGGGCAAGGAGACTTGATGATGCTCTCTGGGCATACCAGACTGCTTTCAAGACCCCTATTGGAATGTCTCCTTACCAGTTAGTCTATGGTAAGGCCTGTCATTTTCTAATGGATCTGGAGCACGGAGCATATTGGGAAACAAATTTCCTAAAATTTAATGCCAAGGCTGCATAAGAGAAACGTCTGCTCCAACTAAATGAGCTTGATGAGTTAAGAAACTTTGCTTATGAGAATGCCAAGCTCTACAAGGAAAAGGCCAAAAAGTGGCATGATAAAAGGATAGCTTCAAGAGTATTTACGCCAGGCCGAAAGGTTCTACTGTTCAATTCTAGGCTCAAGCTCTTTCTTGGGAAGCTCAAGTCCAGATGGTCAGGAGCTTTTGTGGTCACAGGAGTGTCACCCTATGGTCATGTGGAACTTCAAGAAGAAAACTCAGACAACAGATTCATAGTCAATGGCCAGAGGGTGAAGAAATATCTTGGAGGTGAGATTGATCGCCAGAGGTCCACCCATCTGTTGACTTAGCAGAAATGACCGTCAAGCAAGTGACGGTAAAGAAGCACTTGTTAGGAGGTAACCCAACTTTGAGTATCCTTTAGTTTTTCTTCAAGTTTGATTTTTTATTTATTTTCTAGTGTTCTTTATAGCTTCCCTTGGTTTAATTATGCTGTGGTCATGCAAAGTGCTTTAAACAGGAACAGGAGGAGTCAAGAGAAAAAACAGGACACCCTAGAGGGATTATCAATCGAAGGGCCCTGGCGCTAAATGCTAAGCTGGGTGTCTAACGCCAAGGATGGAGCAAGGCACTAGCGTTAAATGCCAGTAGGGCGTTTAACGCCCAGGATGGTCAGAAGCAACTGGCATTAAATGCTAGATGGGTGTTTAACACCCATAAAGAGAAAAAAGTTTCTTAACAAGACTGGGAGTGACGTTTAACGCCCTGAAGGGCAAGGAGCTTAGCCATATATGGCGCTAAATGATTGATCTGGCGTTTAGTGCCAGCAACGTTCAATTTTTGTTTTTTTAGAGGAATAAGACCGTTGCAATGGTCATATAATTTAACCCTCTATTTTAACTATCCTATCCCTCTCTCTCTCCTCCTCCCAATATCAAATCACTTCTTTTTCACCCCATATCTTCTCCTTCAAATTCACCATAACCTAATTTCTTATCGTATCTTTTAAAATCCTCTACCCCTATAAATATCACTTCCATTCTCACCTTTCACAATCCCTTCTATGTCTCTTCCCCCTCCTTCTTTATTCATTTTCGCATTCTTTTCTATTTATTTGCTCAGAGACAAATGATGAGCGGATATTTTATACGCTTTTTGGCATCATCTTCATATAGTTTTTAGCATGTTTGTTTAAGTTTTAGTAAGTTTTCATAGGTTTTAGTGCAAAATTCACATTTTTGGATTCTACTTTGAGTTTGTGTGTTTTTAGGCAATTTCAAGTATTTTCTAGCTGAAATTGAGGAGCTGGAGCAAAAGTCTAATTCAGAGGCAAAGAAAGCACTGCAGATGCTGTCAGGATCTGACCTCCTTGTACTCGAAAGAGCTTTTCTGGAGCTACAGAAGTCCAAGTGGAGCGTTCTCAATGGTTATGGAAAGCTAACATCCAGGAATTTCTAGAAATGTTTAATAGTCCATACTTTGCTTCAGAATTGAAGGCCCAAAAATGGCGTTCAATTCCAGCCTCCAACCCTATTCTGGCGTCCAACACCTAAGGGAGAAGAGACCAGCGTCCAACGCCCAAAAAGGACCCCTAGCCAGCATTCAATGCCCTAGAGGCCTCTTAGCACCTGGATATCAATCAAGCTCAGCCCAAACACTCACCAAGTGTGACCCGGAAGTGGATTTTAACACTAAAAGACTGTTTTACCCTTCTTATGTAATCCTTAGTCATTAGTCTAGTATTTATTTGAGAACTTTTATTCTTTCAAGGGATTCAAATAGAGACCTTTGACACTTTACATGTTTTCATTGTATTTTCTATCAATATGAGTTTCTAAACCCCCTAGGTTGAGGGGAGGAGCTCTGTTGAGTTTTATGGAATAATAAAGTATTACTATTTTATCTTCAATCCGTGTTTGATTCTCTATTCTAAGATGTATCTTCGTTCTTCATCCTTATGAATGCGTTGAACTGGTATAAGATTATCTCATTCTACATGGGTTCAGAGTGAGTCTTTCATCGGACAATGATGAACCACTAGCTTGATTATACATCTCTTAGACGGCTAATCCATGACTTCGTTGGGGACTTCTCGAGACATTAGTTCAGCCAAGGTATGGGGAGATTAGGGTCTTTGTGGTAAAGGCTAGAACCAAAGGTGCAACATTCTCTGACCCGGAAGATTCGACCTTGTCTGTGGCATTTTGAGTAGGATCACTAAGGAGAATGGACTGCAGGAGCTTCACCCTTAATCAGACTGGATCCGCACTAACCCTGGGGTTCAGATCTGGAGGAGCATTGGCGACCTCTCAAGAAATGCGTTGATCACATATAGCCTGCCATAGAAGAAATCATTCACAGTTGGAGGAGACAGTAGAACCGAATTGATCTAGAAGAACAAAGCATCTCTGAAGCCTTAACCATCTTCTTATCATTGCTTTCACCATCAATTGAGTAACGTTTTCTTTATTTTACTTTTATGCACTTTAAACAACCAACCAAATTTTCTATCCGCCTGACTAAAATCTACAAGATAACCATATCTTGATTCAAATCACAATCCTCGTGGGATCGACCCTGACTCACTCAGGTATTACTTGGACGACCCAGTGCACTTGCTGGTTCAGTTGTACGAAGTTTAATTCCGCGCACCAACGAGAAAAGGCTTTAATTTTGGTGTTGGGGCACTCCACTTTTCACTTTTTCCACATTCCCTATGGCACAAAAAGTTGGAGAATCCTCTTCCTTTCTGAAGGAAAAGGCTCCCTCCACAATACCACATGATGTTCACCGATTTTGCACTAAGGTCCATGAGGAGCACTATTATAGAATTGTCAGCAAGAAAAGAGTGATCCCAAAGGTGAGATTTGATTTGAAGCTGGACAAGTACCCAGAGATCCAAGAACAGATTCGAAGCAGGGGTTGGGAAGTTCTGGCCAACCCTATGACTGAGGTTGGAGTCCTAAAGGTCAGAGAGGTCGATGCTAATTTGTGGGTGACTGATAAGCACATCAAGGATGTGAATCTGAGTTCAAGACTTGGTGCACCATGGTCTAAGGGAAGACCCTACAGTTTGGTATGGAGAGAGTGAAGGAGATACTTCTGTTGCCTCCATTCAGAGATAACTGTCACTCCTACACTAAGAGGGTCAGAGTTGATCAGAGGCTAGATCAAGTCCTCAATGATATATGCCTCCTTGGAGCACAGTGGAGGAGGGATGCCAAGGGTTAGCCATACCAGCTGGGAAGGCACGATCTAAAGCCAGTTGCTAGAGGATGGCTGGAGTTCATTCAGCCCTCCATCCTCCCCACTAGTAACTGGTCTGAAGTTACTGTGGACAGAGCCATGATGATTCATTGCATCATGCTCAGCAACGAGGTAGAGGTTCATCGTGTGATCCCTCTAGAGATATACAGCCTAGCAGCAAAGGCCTCTACCTCTGCTAGATTAGCCTTCCCTTATCTCATCTTCCGCTTATGTGAGGCTGGTAATGTTCGGATTGATAGAGGCACTCTTATTGCAGTTGATAGACCAATCACTAGGAGGGATATGGAGTATGCTCGAAAACTTGGACAAGCACCACCTCAGGAGCCGGTTTCGCCTCCTCAGCAGGAGCAGCCTGAATTACCTCAGGGACACTATCTTTCTCTGTGTGAGTACTGGACTCAGTTGGCGATATCTATTGGATAGCTGATATCTTCTATGGACCAGCTGGCAGAGGAGCAGCAAAGACAGGAGCGTGAACTGGAGGAGCTGAAGCATTGGAGTGGATTTTCAGCAGGGAGTAGTAGTCACCATGGCTGAGGTGGTTGAGTTTCATTACCATATGCCTATCTTATTTCCAGTTTTTCAGTATTTTTATCTTGTTTCTTGTTATTTACTTGTTTGAGTCTTTGCATGATCACTAGTAGTCTTTTATTGCTCTCCACTTTAGTTATTTATTTTGTATTATGCTTATTTTGAAAGATGTCTCATGTATTGCTCACTAAACTTGAAAAATCAAAGGAAAAAGAAAAAAAATAGTAAAATGCATGAGGCTTGAGTTATATATTATGAATTTTTCTAGTTAATTTAATATGGTTACATTATCTTTAGTTCTGAGTGTATGAATGAACAGTGCATATTTGATATTGAAGTTAAGAATATTGGTTCTTGAGGTACAGGAACCTAGAGAAATATTATGGATTCTCTAAGGTAAGTGAAACGTTGATCCTTAAAGCAAAATAAACAACAAAAAGAAAAAGAAAATAAAAGAGAAAAGGTCCAAGGCTCTATGCATCAATGGTTAAAAGGGTCAAAATTAATCTAAAGCTCAAAAGAGTGGTTTTCCCTAACCATATGCTTGTGGTCTGAATGTGTCAAGTAACCCTTGAGACAGAACACCAAGAGTCGTGACCAAATGCAATTACAGAGTATGCCAAAGGCTCTGAGCACCACTGACTGAGAGAAAGTTAAAGGAAAAATTAGAACTCAAGGAGTTCCTCAGTTACGTACTTGTGGTGTTCTTGTATCAAGTTAAGCTTGAGGACAAAACACTTAGAGTCATGACTAGGCTCAAGGTGCAAAGTATTGGATGAAAAGAAAAGAAAAAAAAGCTGTGTTCAAAGATCAATTAGAGCCTAAAGAAGAGAATCCATAATATCATTTGAGTTCTAGTGCTGAAGGTTATCAATATTTCTGAGCTTCAAAGCATAGTGAGATGCTGAACCTATTCAGAGTTAGAGTGTCATTAGCCCACTTAGTACTTAGAC
Organism: Arachis ipaensis; assembly: GCF_000816755.2. Classification (NCBI taxonomy): domain Eukaryota; kingdom Viridiplantae; phylum Streptophyta; class Magnoliopsida; order Fabales; family Fabaceae; genus Arachis; species Arachis ipaensis. The sequence continues at coordinate 93,712,237 of NC_029791.2, read as the reverse complement.
ATGAGCCTAAATGAACACTCAAGTCTTAGGCATTTTTCTCTTCTTTTCTTAGTCCTATATTATTTTAGTTGCTTGAGGACAATCAACGGTTCAAGTTTGGTGTTGTGATGCGTGAGCATCTTGTACCCATTTTCTGCTTATTTTCTAGTCATTTTTAGTTAGAATTTATTAAGTTTTATAGTATTTTAGTACAAAAATCCTCTTTGGATGATACTTTGAGTGTTTTAGTGTTTTTATTTATTTCAGGTGAAATTTGGAGTAATTTGGCAGAGTTTTGAGCTTATACGAGAATACTTGAAGCAACCATCTTGAGCGCTAAATGCCAAGCTGTCATTTAGCACCAGCAACCAGTAAGTAAAAGGGATGTTTCTGCCTTTTTGGGCACTAAACCCCAACTGGCGTTTAGCACCAAGCAATCCAAATTGAAACCTCATCAATGAAGCATCTGCGAGTGGATTTTGCTTTTATTAGTTATTAGTATGTGAAATTGTTACTCAGGTTGTGAAATATTGTTCGAAATTGATTCCCTGGCGATGGCACCAAAAACGGATGCACAGAACCATGGTCTAAACATATCTTCACAACTTCGCATAACTAACCAGCAAGTGCACTGGGTTGTCCAAGTAATACCTTACGTGAGTAAGGGTCGAATCCCACGGAGATTGTTGGTATGAAGCAAGCTATGGTCACCTTGTAAATCTCAGTCAGGCGGATATAAAATAGTTATGTAGTTTTCAAAATTTAGTAATAAAAGAAGGATAGAAATACTTATGTAAATCATTGGTGAGAATTTCAGATAAGCATATGGAGATGCATTCATTCCTCTGAACCTCCGCTTTCCTACTGTCTTCATCCAATCAGTCTTACTCCTTTCTATGGCTGGCTTTGTGTAAGGATGTCACCGGTGCCAATGGCTACTTTCAATCCTCTCGGGAAAATGGTCCAAATGCTCTGTCATAGCACGGCTAATCGTCTATAGGCATCACCCTTGTCGATGGTTGCATCCTATTTCTCTCTGTGAAAATGGTCCGATGCGCTGTCACTGCATGGCTAATCATCTTGGAGGTTATCGATCATACTGGAATAGGATTTACTATCCTTTTGCGTCTGTCACCACGCCCAGCACTCGCGAGTTTGGAGTTTGTCACAGTCATTCAATCCCAGAGTCCTACTCGGAATACCACGGACAAGGTTTAGACTTTCCAGACTCTCATGAATGCCGCCATCAATCTAGCTTATACCACGAAGATTCTGATTAAGAGATCTAAGAGATACTCATTCAATCTAATGTAGAACGGAAGTGGTTGTCAGGCACGCGTTCATAGGGAATGATGATGATTGTCACGTTCATCACATTCAGGTTGAAGTGCGAATGAATATCTTAGAAGCGGAATAAATTGAATTGAATAGAAAAATAGTAGTACTTTGCATTAATCTTTGAGGAACAGCAGAGCTCCACACCTTAATCTATGGAGTGTAGAAACTCTACCGTTGAAAATACATAAGTGAAAGGTCCAGGCATGGCCGAATGGCCAGCCCCCTAAAACGTGATCACTGGATCATAATACAATCCAGGATTCCAAGATAAAACTCAGGATGTCTAATATAATAGTAAAAAGTCCTATTTATACTAAACTAGTTACTAGGGTTTACAAAAATAAGTAATTGATGCATAAATCCACTTCCGGGGCCCACTTGGTGTGTGCTTGGGCTGAGCTTGAAGTCTACACGTGGAGAGGTCATTCTTGGAGTTGAACGCCAGCTTTTGTGCCATTTTGGGCGTTGAACTCCACTTTGCAACTTGTTTCTGGCGCTGGACGCCAGAACTGGGCAGAGAGCTGGCGTTGAATGCCAGTTTGCGTCATCTAAACTCGGCCAAAGTATGGACTGTTATACATTGCTGGAAAGCCCTGGGTGTCTACTTTCCAACGCAATTGGAAGAGCACCATTTTAAGTTATGTAGCTCCAGAAAATCCACTTTGAGTGCAGGGAGGTCAGAATCCAACAGCATCAGCAGTCCTTCTTCAACCTCTGAATCTGATTTTTGCTCAAGTCCCTCAATTTCAGCCAGAAAATACATGAAATTATAGAAAAACACACAAACTCATAGTAAAGTCCAGAAATGTGAATTTAACATAAAAACTAATGAAAACATCCCTAAAAGTAACTAGATTCTACTAAAAACATACTAAAAATAATGCCAAAAAGCGTATAAATTATCCGCTCATCAGTTATCTTTTATTTTATTTTTGTAATTTTTATTTACAAATAATATCTTTTGGTTTTAGGATTTATTATTTTATTTTATTTTCAAATCAAGTTAGGTTAGATATAAAAGGGAAAAGATTCACCCTTCAAGGGGATCTTCTCACTTCCGCATTTTCATACTTTTCAGAACCCTTGTTTTCTCTGTAAGTGATGAGCGGATAATTTATACGCTTTTTGGTATTATTTTTAGCATGTTTTTAGTATATTTTAGTTAGTTTTTATTATATTTTTATTAGTTTTTATTTAAAATTCACTTTTCTGGACTTTACTATGAGTTTTTGTATTTTTCTATGATTTCAGGTATTTTCTGGCTGAAATTGAGGGACCTGAGCAAGAATTTGATTCAGAGGCTGAAAAAGGACTGCAGATGCTGTTGGATTCTGACCTTCCTGCACTCAAAGTGGATTTGCTGGAGCTATAGAAACCCAATTGGCGTGCTCTCAATTGCGTTGGAAAGTAGACATCCTGGGCTTTCCAGCAATATATAATAGTCCATAATTTGCCCGAGATTTTATGGCCCAAACCGGCATTTCAAGTCAGCTTAAGAATTCTGGCGTCAAAACGCCAGAACTGGCGCAAAAGCTGGAGTTAAACGCCCAAACTGGCACAAAAGCTGGCGTTTAACTCCAAGAAAAGTCTCTACACATGAAAGCTTCAATGCTCAGCCCAAGCACACACCAAGTAGGCCCGGAAGAAGATTTCTGCATTAATTACCTATTTCTGTAAACCCTAGGCTACTAGTTCTCTATAAATAGGACATTTTGCTATTGTATTTTCATCTATCTTTTAATCATGTTTTGATGATTGAACCCTCTTTGGGAGGCTGGCCATTCGGCCATGCCTAGACCTCTTGTTCTTATGTATTTTCAATGGTGGAGTTTCTACACACCATAGATTAAGGTGTGGAGCTCTGCTGTTCTTCATGAATTAATGCAAAGTACTACTGTTTTTCTATTCAATTCATGTCTACTTCTTCTCTAAGATATTCATTCGTTCTTCAACTTGATGAATGTGATGATCCGTGACACTCATCATCATTCTCACCTATGAACATATGCCTGACAACCACCTCTATTCTACTAGCAATGGCTTGAATGCATGTCTCTTGGGTTTCTAATCTAAGATTGGAACCTTCGTGGTATAGGCTAGAATTATTGGCGGCCATTCTTGAGATCCGGAACGTCTAAACCTTGTCTGTGGTATTCTGAGTAGGATCTAGGAAGGGATGACTGTGACAAGCTTCAAACTCGCGATTGTTGGGCGTGTGACAGACGCAAAAGGATCAATGGATCCTATTCCAACATGATCAAGAACCGACAGATGATTAGCCGTGCGGTGACAGCGTGCGTAGAACATTTTCACTGAGAGGACGGGAAGTAGCCATTAACAACGGTGATGCCCAACATAAAGCTTGCCATGGAAAGGAGTATGAATGATTGGAAGAAGGCAATAGGAAAGCAGAGATTCAGGAGGAACAAAGCATCTTCATACGTTTATCTGAAATTCCTACCAATGAATTACATAAGTATCTCTATCTCTATCTTTATTTTATGTTTTATTCATCTTTTAATTATCAATCCTCCATAACCATTTGAATCTGCCTGACTGAGATTTACAAGATGACCATAGCTTGCTTCAAGCCAACAGTCTCCGTGGGATCGACCCTTACTCACGTAAGGTTTATTACTTGGACGACCTAGTGCACTTGCTGGTTAGTTGTGCAGAATTGTGACAAAGTGTGATTCATGTTTAAGAGCTCCAAGACCTTTGGCACCATTGTTGATGATCACAATTTCGTGCACCAGTAAGCCATGAGCCACTAAAACTCCTTGGTTAAGGTTGAGGTTAGGAGCTCTGTTTATTTCTACGGATTAAGACTATTGCTTTTCTATTTTAATTAATATATTAATTCAGTTTCAAGGATTACTTTCATTCTTCATTTTATGAATTTGGGTGGATAGTGCACGAAACTGACTCTGCACGTTTCACACAGATAAACCGACAAGTATACTAGGTCATCCAAGTAATACCTCAGGTGAGTGAGGGTCGATCCCACGGAGATTGTTGGTTTGAGCAAGCAGTGGATACCTTGCAGATCTTAGTCAGGTGGATAGAAAAGATAGTTGTCACGAGAAAACGCATAAAATAGATAAATAAATAAAACGTTACTAGATAGGTGTGAAATCTATGGTAAGAGAACGATTGAAGCTTTGGAGATACTTCTTCCTTCTGGATTAACTTTTCTCACCATCTACTCCAACTTCTGATTGATTCATTCCATGGCAGGCTGTATATGATTAACGCCGGGTCAGCGGTCATTAATTTCCTCTGCTTCAAATCAAATGCCAGGTCAGCGGTTATCCAATCTGAATGGGGGTGAAGCTCCTGCAGTCCATTCCCTTGGTGATCCTACTCAAAATGCCACAGACAAGGTCAGATCTTCCGGATCAGAGAATGATACTCCTTTGGTTCTAGCCTATACCACAAAGGCCCTAATCGCCCCGCACCTCGGCTGAACTGATGTCTCGAGAAGTCCCTAACGAAGCCGTGGATTAGCCGTCTAAGAGATGTATAATCAAGCTGGTGGTTCAATACTATCCCGTCAAGGACTCGCAAGAACCCATGTGGTGTTGGGATGACAGTCAAGTTACACTCCCAATCCATTCGGATGAAGAACGAAGATACATCTTAGAATAGAATCAAGCATATGCTGAAATAGAATAGTGATATTATTAATTCATGAGAATCAGCAGAGCTCCTAACCTTGACCTTAGGAGGTTAGTGACTTATGCTGTACAAGGAACAATGAAAAACGTAAAAGTGGGCAAGAGTTTCTAACAAGGGTAAACTCTTGTCTATATATACTAATCTGCTAACTAAGAATTACAGAAACAAGATGAACTAGTCCTATAGTGCGAAAATTTACTTATGGGGCCCACTTGGTTAGTGTTTGGGCTGGGCTTGGAGTGTCTCCACGTGCTAGGACTCCTTAGGGGCGTTGAACACCAGTCTTGGACTCCCTTTTGGGCGTTGGACGCCAGCTACTCCCCTTTGGGCGTTAGACGCCAGGAATGGGACTGGTGGCTGGCGTTGAATGCCCATTTTGAGCCTTCATTTTCGAAGCAAAGTATGGACTATTATATATTTCTGGAAAGCCCTGGATGTTAGCTTTCTATAGCCGTTGAGAGCACACCATATGAACTTCTATAGCTCTAAAAAAGCTCCTTCGAATGCACGGGAGTCAGATCTTAACAGCATCTGCAGTCCTTTCTCTGTCTCTGAATCAGACTTCTGCTCAAGCTCCTCAATTTCAGTTAGAAAATACCTGAAATCACCATAAAGCACACAAACTCGAAGTAGAATAAAAAAATATGAAATTTTCACTAAAACCTATGAAAATATAATAAAACTCAAATAAAACATGCTGAAAACTATATGAAAATGATGCCAAAAAGTGTACAAAATATCCTCTCATCAGAACACCAAACTTAAATTGTTACTTGTCCCCGAGCAACCAAAAATAAACTAGGATAAAAAGAAGAGAAGGATACAATAAATCTCAGAGTTCTCAATGAAGCTCAATTTCAATTAGATGAGTGGGACTAGTAGCTTTTTGCTTTTGAATAGTTTTGGCATCTCACTTTCCATCGAAGCTCAGAATAGTTGGCATCCTTAGGAACTTAGAATCCAGATGATATTATTAATTCTATTAGTTCAGTTCTTTTTTATTCTTGAACACAACTTCTTTAGAATCTTGGCTGTGACCCTAAGCGCTTTGTTTTCCAGTATTACCACCGGATACATAAACGCCACAGACACTTAACTGGGCGAACTATTTCGAATTGTGATTCAGCTTTGCTAGAATCCCCAGAAAGTGGTGTCCAAAGTTCTTAAGCACACTCTTTGCTTTGGAATATGACTTTAACTGCTCAGTCTCAAGCTTTTCACTTGACACCTTCACACCACAAGCATATAGTTAGGGAAGCAGCTCACTTGAACTGTTTAGGATAAGATATTTCTTTTAGGCCCTCCTAACCATTGATACTCAAAACCTTGGATCCTTGCTCTTGCCTTTTGGTTTAAAGAGCTATTGACTTTTTGCTCTTGACTTTTGGTTTTAAGAACTACTGGCTTTTTCTTTTTCTGCTTTCTTTTTTCTCTCTTTTTTTTCATATACACATTTTTTTTTCTTTTATTGCTTTTTTGTTTCTTTTTCTTGCTTCAAGAATCAATTTTTTTTTCAGATTACCAATAACACTTCACTTTCATCATCATTCTTTCAAGAGCCAATGTTCTTTAACTCCAACATCAAATATATGATATAGATTTTATTGCAATTTATGATATTTTTCCCTTTTATGCACGCTAGGTGTTTGACAAAATGTCTCTTCTAGTTCTTGTATAGTTTTTCACACTCTTGACTTAGAATTGGGTAATTAGGTGAACTTGAGTTATGGATGTCCATTCTACATTGTGTTAGGATTGTTAATTGGTTTGGTTTCCATTGACGCTAGTCTTTCACTAAGTTAATTAGTGAGTTGACTATGACTTATGGATTGAGATCAATTATGCCCTTTTGACTTATCCTCGATGTTAGAATAGACTAATTAGGATTAATTCTGCACAATTACCATGTTTGTGGTCCATGACTAGGATAGGAATCCTCAATTCTCCAATCCTTGCCAAGAGTCCTTTTTGCCACTTGATTTTCCTTTTTACTTTACTTGCTTTGAGTTTTAATTCCCTTGCATGCTTATTCACTTTCTTGCCTTCTAATTTTCTTGTCACTTGCAATCACAACCCCAATTCCCTTATAGCCAATAATATGACACTCATTTGCAACTCTTAGGGAAGACGACCCAGGACTTAAAACTCCTGGTTTATATTGGATTGTGACATCTTTTGATTCTAAACTTTGATTGAGAGGATCCATTGCCGGTTTGGACTATACTTGCAACGGAATAAATTCTAATTTTGTCTAAATTCCAAATCGGCACAAATTTTCTCACATCAAGTTTTTGGCGCCGTTGCCGGAGAATCGCAATGGTTTTATATTCTTGGCTATTGTTAATATGTGAATATGTGAATAGTTTGTTTTGATTGGTTGCTTGTTTTTGTCTGTAAATATGTCTCTTGGTTGTTAGCTTTCCTGATTAAATTTTTGTTTTAAATGCATATGTGAATAGTTAGTAATTTTGTTTTAAATTACCTTTTTGACCTAAATTGCATATTTAAAATTTTTCAATTAGTTTTTTGATGGTTGAATTAATTTTGGGTAGATTTTTGTGTGTGAATAGTCTAATGATTTTGATTAGGAAAATGAAATTTTGGATTAATTTTAAAGTTAATATAAATAGTTGTATATTTTTGTTAATTTCTTCTTTATATGCATTTTGGAATGTTGGGTGAATTTCTATTTGGAAAAAAAATCGCCTTCTGTGCATACGCACAGCTTTGTGCGTGCACACACTTTCATACCACCTCTCTGTCCATAGCACCCGCACACCCAGTGCGTGTGCACACTTCCTCTCAAGTATGCCTATCACGCGTGCGTGACGTTCTATTTTCACTATCCCACGCGTATGCACCTCCCTGTGCGTACGCTTCCTCAAATCAACCCCCTCTGCTGGGAGCTCTCGCACAGCGACGTGTGTCCACATTCCCCTTGAGTGCGAACCCAAGAGTCCCTTTGCACCCAACACTCTTCCTCTTCCTTCTTCCCCAACGTTCATCCCTCTTCTCTCCTTCTCTGTTTCAATGTCCACCAGCCTCCAACCACCGCACAACCATCGGCGACCCAACCCAGCCGTCGTAGCCCTCGCCCCATTTCTTCCTCCTTCTCTCTCATCCCTTCTCACCCTTGTTCCTTTATCTTCTCCTCTACCACCAAACCCACTTTCCGCCGCGACACCCAACCTTCGTTGCCGCACCCTTTTCAGCTTCCTAACCCGTCACCACCCCCTGTTCGAACCAGAACCTCCGTGACCCCTCCTCTTCGTGCTACCCTAGTGCCACAACACTATCCTTCCCTCTCTCTATCTCAGCGTCGAATCACCATCATGGACCAGCCTTGCCGCCGTAGCCTCCACCCTCAATGTCGCCAGCGCCACCACGTCACCATGCCACAGCTCGTCACCATTCGTTTCCCTCCATCCACGAGCTCCACACCAAATGTGGCTCCGTTTTCATTTTCCCCCATTTTCTTCGAAGGGCAGAACAAGGCAAAGCATTTCTAGGATGATCTCCTCATTCCTCTTTCAAGGTTCCGAGGAGATCCAATTATGAATAGCTTCTTTCCCAAGATAACTATCCAATTGGATGAAGAACAAAAGCTTTCTAGCAAAATCAAGAGAAAAGAAAGAAGAAGATGAATGAAAACCAATATTGATCCATTGAATTACACAGAGCTCCCTAACCCAATGAAAGGGGTTTAGTTGTTCATAGCTCTCAAAATGGAAATTGGAATTGTAAAATACATTCTAAAATTAAAAGTGCAGTAAGTGTAAGATTTCCCAAAATTGGAGAAAAGGTCCTTCTAACTTCAATTCTAAGCTATTTATACACTTTCTTCCATTGATCTTCAAGCCTTGAATTGGGCTTTTGGCCTTGATGGGATTGGGTTGAAGATGGCTTCAATTGGTTGCCCTTGGTGTTGAGAAGAGATATATATAAAATTTGAATCCTGATGCTTCATGTTTGAGTCAACGTTTGAGGGCCAACATTGACTCAAACGCCATATAGAACTAAACCAGCAAACCAGAAAGCTTGCTGTCATTGGCGTTTGACTCAACGTTGGAGGGCCAACGTCAGCTAACCCACGCGTACGCGTACCGTGCGCTTCCGTGCAAAAGTGCCACAAATGCTCATCCACGCGTACGCGTACTGTACGCTTACGGGTGGATGCCAGATTTTCATTTTACAGTTTTAAAAGGAAGCAGGGGACGTTGGCCTCAGCGTTGGACCTCCAACGTTCCCTCCAACGTTGGCATTTTCACGCGTACGCATACCGTGCGCTTCCGCACAAAATGGTCAAAATGCTTATTGACGCGTACGCGTATTGTACGCTTACCTGTACATTGGTTTTTTTTCATCCGTGCGTACGCGTCACTGACGCGTACGCGTCAATTCAAAATTTTCAACTCCAATTTCTGGGCTTGGCATCGCGCATGTTGGAGGCAACGTTGGACTCCAACGTTCGTTTTTCACGCGTACGTGTACCGTGCGGTTCCATGCAAAATGGTTAAAAATGCTTATTTATGCATACGCGTGATGCATGCTTTCGCGCGGATATCAAAATTTGCTTTTTTACGCGTACGCGTCATAGACGGGTACGCGCCACTCAAAATTCATTTAGCTCCAGAATTGAAGTTTTTATCACCACGTTGGGGGTAACGTTGGATGTCCAACACTACCTCAAACATGAGCATCAACAACCATGCAGAGAAGTACTCTGTTTTCTCTTCCAACTTTGAGGCAACATTGGTTGTCCAACTTGGCCACCAACGTTGCTTCCTCCTCATCCTTTCCATGCTCCTTCTTCAACCTTCCTCCATGCTTTCCTTCACCTATCATCAACCAATGAATGCATCAAAGCCTTGCTATAATCATGAGAATTCTTATCATTCTTAGCATAAAAGTAATCATAGCATAAATCATCATGAAATTGTATTAAATTACTCATGGTTGAATGAATATAGGCATACATGAATTTCTACCCAATTTGCTTACTTATAGCTCAAGAAAGTGCATAAAACCTACCAAAAACAAAGAAAAAGGCTAGTGAAACTAGCCTAAGATGCCCTGGCATCAAAACTCACCTAGCCATATATACATCCTTACCTTTAACCTTAGCCCCATTACAACCTTGAAAAAACCTCATGATATTTGCATATGTACATTAAGTATTTGTTGATTGGTATTAGAGGAGAATTGAGTGAATTGACCCTAAACACTTGAGTGACTAGAGTGCATACACATATTCGGTGAGGGTTCAATTACTCAATTCCATATTTTCACCTATGATTATTGTTTATCTTGCAAGTTTGGTTAAATTCTTTTATATGACTCAATTCAATTGTGAATAGGATTTGGTTATAATTGCTTTAGCCCTTGGTTGTATATAGATACTTTCTTGGAAATTGATTTACTTGGACTAATTAAATACATATAGATAGTTAGATAGTATAAGGTATAATAGTTACATAAATATAGATAGATTGCATATAGATAGTTACATTGAATAATTGTTGATTCCCCTTCTTATCTTCCTTTGGTATAGCATGAGGACATGTTATTGTTTAAGTGTGGGGATGTGATGAATCCACATTTCATGATATATATTTGCTTTATTTAGGTGGATTTCATCAACTTTTTTTGCATTTATCCATTGAAAAAGCATAGTTTCATAAATTCTTCCTAAATTGTGCTTCAAAGTAAAAAATATACTTTTTAGGCCTTTTAATTGCTAAATTTTATACACTTTAATCTCATTTAATGCCTTGATGTGTTTGTTGAGTAATTTCAAGCTTATAAGGCAAGTGTGGATTGAAGAAGTGAGGAAGGAAAGCATACAAAGTTGAAGAATTCAAGAAATGAAGGATTTAGAAAGCTGCCAATCTTGACCTCTCTGTACTAAATTGATCATAACTTAAGCTACAGAGGTCCAAATGAGGTGGTTCCAGTGGCATTAGAAAGCTAACTTCCGGGGCTTCAAAATGATATACAATTTTCTATAGTGGACATAAGTTTAAGTGTGTATACGCACAAGTCCTGGCACATAAGCTCATTAATTACAAATCGCTGGGGCAAATTCTGGGCCTCCATAACCCAGTCCAACTTATTTCTGAAGCTATTTCAAGCCAAAGTAAAGAAGGATGAAGGGGGGGCAATTAGGTTTAGGTTTTATCATGTTGTAGGTCATTTTCTAAAGAGAGAAGCTCCCCCTTCTCTCTAGAATTTAGGTTTTCTTAGTTAATTTCCCTTTAATTTTAGTCTTTAATTCTTGTTTTAGTATAGTTTCGTTTATGTTTTCAAGCTATCTTGTCTTGATCATCTTCATCTCTTTTGTTATTTTCTCAACTTTGCCATTTTTAGTTTATGAATACTATTGTCAATTTTGATTTTATTAATGCTATTTTGATATTTTATCTTTAATGCTTGTTGAGTTTCTATTATTATTCTCTTGCAATTGGTAGTTATAGATTTTATTTTATTGCAATTTATGATATTTTTCCCTTTTATGCATGATAGGTGTTTGACAAAATGTCTCTTCTAGTTCTTGTATAGTTTTTCACATTCTTGACTTGGAATTGGGTAATTAGGTGAACTTGAGTTATGGATGTCCATTCTACATTGTGTTAGGATTGTTAATTGGTTTGGTTTCCATTGACGCTAGTCTTTCACTAAGTTAATTAGTGAGTTGAATAGGACTTATGGATTGAGATCAATTATGCCCTTTTGACTTATCCTCGATGTTAGGATAGACTAATTAGGATTAATTCTATGCAATTACCATGTTTGTGGTCCATGACTAAGATAGGAATCCTCAATTCCCCAATCCTTGCCAAGAGTCCTTTTTGCCACTTGATTTTCCTTTTTGCTTTACTTTCTTTGAGTTTTAATTACCTTGCATGCTTATTCACTTTCTTGCCTTTTAATTTTCTTGCCACTTGTAATCACAACCCCAATTCTCTCATAGCGAATAATATGACACTCATTTGCAACTCCTAGGGAAGACGATCCGAGACTTAAAACTCCTAGTTTATATTTTTTTGGATTGTGACATCTTTTGATTCTAAACTTTGATTGAAAGGATCCATTGCCGTTTTAGACTATACTTGCAACGGAAGAAATTCTAATTTTGTCTAAATTCCAAATTGGCACAAATTTTCACACATAAAGTTTTTGTGGCGTTCAACGCCAGGACTTGTGTCTCTTTGGGCATTGAACTCCCAGCTTGTATCCCTTTACTGGCGTTCAACACCAGTTGTTGTGCTTCTTTGGGCGTTGAACGCCCAGTAAGGTCTTCCTTACTGGTGTTTAACGCTAAGAATGGTTCCTCCTTAATGCCCAGTAAGGACTTCCTTACTGGCGTTTATTGCCAGATTACCCCCTTTAGCTCTGGCCTCAGCTTCTACAGTGATGGTCTTCCACTCTTCTCTTGGGTTCACTTCAGTGTTACTAGAAAGAGTGTTAGAAGGGATCTCAAGGATCTTCTTGCTCAGTTGACCAATCTGTACCTCTAGATTCCTAATGGAGGACCTAGTTTCTATCATGAAACTATGAGTGGTCTTAGAGAGATCGGAGACTATGGTGGCTAAATCAGAAAGGCTCTGCTTAGAAGTTTCCATCTATTGCTGAGAAGGTGGAATGGTCTGTTATTAAACCTATTCTGGTTTCTTCCACCTTGATTGTTATTGAAGCCTTTGCTGGGCTTCTGTTGATCCTTCCATAAAAAGTTAGGATGATTCCTCCATGATGGATTGTAGGTGTTTCCATAAAGCTCAGTGTTGGGATTCCTTGAGGAATTTTCCATGTAATTAACCTCCTCCATCATGGGTTGATCAGGATCATAGGCTTTTTGATAAACTCCATTTTCAGGGTTTATCTTGTGCTTAATTTAATAGATTTTATCCATTATTCCTACACTCATTCACATAAATTGCATATTTTGCATTTTCTTTCCTAATTCCGTGCTTTGATTGAAAACATGCTTCTTTGGCCTCAAATTTACTAATTTTAATCCCCTTATTACCATTCGATATCGTGATATGTTTGCTGAGTGTTTTCAGGGTTTATAGGGCAGGAATGGCTTAGAGGACGAAAAGGAAGCATGCAAAAGTGGAAGGAACGCAAGAAAACATTGTTTTGAGAAGCTAGCAGCGACGCGTACGCGTAAGCCACGCGTATGCGTGACTGGCGCAAAAGACAAGCGACGCGTACGCGTGAGTCACGTGTACACGTGACCAGGATTTTTGTCAATAAAAACAATACACATTCTCATCAACCAAAGTTCCCACATTTTCCCACACTTAATTGACACACAATCTCTATCTTAAGCTAACCAAAGATTCAAATGGGGTAATTAATTGTTTCAGGAATTCTCTTGCTCAGCTGACCAACTTGTACCTCCAGATTTTTGATAGAGGACCTAATTTCTATTATGAAACTAAGGGTGGTCTTAGAGAGTTCAGAAACTATGGTTGGTAAGTCAGAAAGGCTCTCTTTAGAAGTCTTCATCTGTTGCTGAGAAGATGGGAATGGTGGTCTGTTGTTGAACCTATTTTGGGATCTTCCACCTTGATTATTGTTGAAGCCTTACTGAGGCTTCTGTTGATCCTTCTATGAAAGGTTAGGATGATTTCTCCATGAGGAGTTGTAGGTGTTTCCATAGGGTTCTCCCATGTAGTTCACCTCTTCCATCATGGGTTGATCTGGATCATAGGCATCTCCACCATATGAGGCTTCATGAGTGCTGCTAGTTACAACTTGTGATCCAGTCAAATGCTGAGAGATCATATTGACCTGTTGGGTCAAGATCTTGTTCTGAGCCAATATGGCATTCATCTATTTTCTTAGAATTTCATAGGTTTTCTTAGATTTTCAATCGAATTTCTTATGTTTTCTAGTGAATTTTCTTAACTAATCAAGGGTAAACTATCAAACAGGTACTCGAATAATTTTATCGCTGACAAAAATGCACTCAAATTTTGCTATCAACAAAAATACCCTCAAATAATTTAAAATCGTAACAAAATATCCAACATTTAATATTTATTTGTCAAAATTACTTTAGAGATTGAATTGTGATGTGGTTTTTTGCAAGTATGATTAGAAAAATTAGATATTTTTATTCTTAAAATTTGGTAATTTTTTGCTAACTATATATATTTTTTGTGATTTTTAAAAGTATTATTGGTTGTTTACAATAAATCACAAAGAAATATATACTTAGCAAAAAATCTCCAAATTATAAACATAAAAATATCTCATTTTTCTAACCATGCTTGCAAAAAATCGTATCAAAATTTAATCTCTAAAGGATTTTTTGAGAAATAAACATTAAATGTTGGATATTTTATCGCGTTTTTAAATTATTTGAGGACATTTGTGTCGATAAAAAAACTCAGGTGTATTTTTGTCAGCGACAAAATTATTTGAGTACATTTTTTGTGGTTTATCCATTAATCAAATATTTGGAGTTGTGTTAGTATTATTGTGTTTTCAGGTGTTTTGGCCTAAAATAATCAAGAATTAAGGCTTTTTAGAAAGAAACACAAAATCGGTTCAAGGACGGTTCAACTAAACCCAAAGAGCATGTTAACCGAATGCCCAACCATCAGCATGGATGCCCAGAGGACCAAACACACAAGCCCGGCGTGCCTTCTTAGAGGAGCATGCAAGCCCAGTTGCCATACATGCAAGCCCCGCATGCATCCTTAGCTCCTAACACAAGCCCAGCGTGTCCCCTTGCAAGCCTGGCGTGCAATTATCCTAGAAGGAGAAACTAGGCTTACGCCCAAAGTAGAAGATCACAAGCCCGGCGTGCGTCAAGCTCAACTCCCATTATTCAATTCTTCAACACTTAACAAGGATCAAATTCAATTATCAAATTATTAGAAGCATTAATCACATTCGAACATTTGAAGATTCAAGAGGTTAGTTATTATTAATTCCTTCTAGAAATATAAGAGATTTATAAGAAATTTGGTTGTTAGTATTTGTTTCTAGATTAGATTTGAATTATTGTTTTAATTTGAAGAAAGTAGTTAGCTATCTTATCTTTCTGAAGGATAAGATTAAGGTTAGTTTTGAATTTGAATTCTAGAACATAGTATATAAATAAGTGAACCTTATTCATTAATAATGGTTAAAACTATTGGGAAACATTTTAATCTGCCTAGGATTCTGATTTTATATTTGAAAAAATTAAATTTCAAAATTAGCTTAAAACTCATCTCATAATCTTTACTTATCTAGATCTAGTTCGAATACGTGACATATAATTCGGCTAGTGATAGTTCTTGAAGGTTGTACAGGGTAAAATTGAAACTGTTCTTCACCTCTTCTCTCGATTAGTTAACCGTGGGATTGACGATTAATTAGGTTTAGAGAAATTAAATCACCAATGGATTAGGATTTAGTTACAAATGATTTGCTGTGAAAATATTTTTGCATGAATTAAATAAGAAAGCATAAGTATTGTTCTTCTAAGAATTAAACATCTTCGAAGTCTTCAACATTTTCATCATTGATTTTCTCTCAACTACAAGCATCCTCCCGATTATCTTCTTCTATTCTTCTTATTCAAGATCCACAATCTGAAATTTAAGGTTTCATCAATCTAATTAGATATTTAATTAGACGTTGCTTGCCTCAATCCGTTAATCCTCGTGGGAATGATATCTACTCCTTGTGGTATTACTTGAACAATCCGGTGCACTTGTCAATATCCATAAACTTTAATTTTCGCTCATAAGAGATTTAAGAAAAAACTAAAAGAATGGAAAGCTAAGTGTCTATCCTTTGCTGGGAGAATCACCTTAACTCAAGCAGTGATAACACCGACACTCAATTTTGACATGATGTATTCTAAAATCCCAAAGAATGTGTGCAATGAAGTTCAAAAGCTTCAGCAAAGATTTATATTTGGGGGGGGGGACTAGCAAAAAACTTCATATGGTGAAATGGGATGTTTTTTTTTGGTAATGAAACGGAGCTAAAACGCCCAAAAAGAAACCTAAATACAAACTAAACGGGATAAGGTAATCCCTCTTTCATCAGCATTAATAATCCTCCCCAGATCAGAAGGAGGTATATTCCAAAAAATAAAATCAGCTTCCACTGTTAAACTCTTTTTTGTCAGGTAATCTACACACATATTACCTTCTCCATATATTTGAACAAAACGAATATTCCAATTTCTTCTTTTTAATTCGTATATCGCTCTGACCACAACATTAGGGTGGGAGGCCAAACTTTCTCCCTTGTTGAGAAGCTTTATCACTACTCCAGCATCTATCTCTACCACTATTTTTCGAAAACCCATTGTCCAGGCTAACTCTAATCCCTCCTTCACACCACAAAGTTCCAACATGAAAGCTGATGAGCGGATATTTTATACGCTTTTGGGGATAATTTCATATAGTTTTGAGTATGTTTTAGTTAGTTTTTATTCTATTTTTATTAGTTTTTAGGAAAAATTCATATTTCTGGACTTTACTATGAGTTGTGTGTTTTTCTGTAATTTCAGGTATTTTTCTGGCTAAAATTGAAGGAGCTGAGCAAAAATCGGATTCAGGCTGAAAAAGGACTGCTGATGCTGTTGGATTCTGACCTCCCTGCACTCAAAGTGGATTTTCTGGAGCTACAGAACTCGAAATGGCATGCTTCCAATTCCGTTGGAAAGTAGCCATCCAGGGCCTTCCAGCAATATATAATAGTCCATACTTTTCACAAGGATAGATGATGTAAACTGGCGTTCAACGCCAGTTCTCTGCCCAATTCTGGCGTCCAGCGCCAGAAAAGGATCAAAAGCTGGAGTTGAACGCCCAAACTGGCATAAAAACTGGCGTTCAACTCCACAAATGGGCTTTGCACGTGAATTGCTTAAGTCTCAACCCAGCACACACCAAGTGGGCCCCAGAAGTGGATCTCTGCATCATCCATCATAATCTACTCATATTTTGTAACCCTAGGCTACTAGTTTAGTATTTAAACAACTTTTAGAGACTTATTTTGTATCTCATGACATTTTAGATCTAAACTTTGTATTCTCTGACGGCATGAGTCTCTAAACCCCATTGTTGGGGGTGAGGAGCTCTGCTGTTCTGCCATGGTTCGGTATGGAATTCGCCACAAGGTGGCCACACCATATCATCCACAAACCAATGGGCAAGCTGAAGTCTCTAACAGAAAATTAAAGAGAATCCTGGAACGGACAATAAATACCCGTAGAAAGGATTGGGCACGGAGCTTGGATGATGCTCTGTGGGCTTACAGAACAGCATTCAAGACCCCTATAGGGACCTCTCCATACCAACTCGTGTATGGGAAGGCATGCCACTTGCCCGTGGAACTGGAACATAACGCCTACTGGGCAACCAGATTCCTAAACTTTGATGCCAAATTAGCAGGAGAAAAACGATTGCTCCAGCTAAATGAGCTAGAGGAATTCAGATTCACAGCTTTCGAAAATGCCAAGCTTTATAAAGAAAAATAAAAAAATGGCATGACAGAAAGCTGTCATCTAGAATCTTTGAACCAGGACAGAAGGTCCTGTTGTTTAACTCTAGACTCAGGCTATTCCCCGGGAAATTGAAATCCCGGTGGAGGGGACCATACGTGATTACAAGTATGTCACCATATGGTTATGTGGAGCTTCAAGATATTGATTCTGATAAGAAGTTCATTGTCAATGGACAGAGAATCAAGCA
>NC_029791.2:93653950-93693983 GCF_000816755.2 Arachis ipaensis | reverse complement strand
GTTTGGGCGTTCAAACGCCAGGAATGCAGGGAGGAGCCAAATTCATCTTTTCCACACGTATTTCCATTTTAATTTCAAATTTCATGCTTCAATGCATGATTTTTACATGAACATGTCAAGAACCCTGATTTCTAAATTCCATAATTTCTAAAAACCCTACCACAAAAAAAATTTTTTTTTTAAAATATAGTTTAATCCATAAGCACCAGGCATCTTTGCAAATTCAATCCAACTCTTTTCAAATCTTTTCTGAACACAAATCTATCTTTTCAACTAATCCATATCTTTTTCAAATCTCCATATTATCTTTTTCAAAATTCAAATTTATCTTTCTCAAAAATCTATCATATCTTTTCAAAATCAAATTATATCTTCTATCTTATCTTTTTCAACTCAATCTTTTTATCTTATCTTTTCCAAATTTTCGAAATCCCACCCCCCCATCCCTTTAAATTTGGGTTCGGCCACCCCTTCCTCCATCAACAATTGCACCTAGCCCTCCTTCTATCCCTCCCCTTTCTTTTCTTTTGCTTGAGGACAAGCAAACCTCTAAGTTTGGTGTGTTTATCCGAGATCACTAAGATCATGGCTCCCAAAGGAAAACAACCCACTCCAAGAGGCAAGAAAGAGAGCGTTCCAAAACCACTTTGGAATCAAGGGAAGTTCTTATCTAAAGAACATTCAGACCATTATCTTAAAGTAATGGGTCTGAGATCAGTGATCCCGGAAGTTAGATTCGATCTGAAAGAAGATGAATATCCGGAGATCCAGGAGCAAATTCGAATCAGGAACTGGGAAGTCCTAGCTAATCCTGAAACGAAAGTAGGAAGGAACATGGTCCAGGAGTTCTATGCTAATATGTGGTAGACTGACAAGTAAAAACTATCTGGAACTGCCTTCTATGAATTTCGGACCATGGTCAGAGGGAAGATCGTTCATACCACCCCTAATAAGATCAGAGAGATCTTAAAGCTACCTCAACTAAAGGATGATCCTGACTCCTTCAACAGGAGGATGATGAGAGCAGACATTGACCTGGATAAGATTCTAGAGGACATATGTATCCCTGGAGCCAGGTGGACCACCAACACAAAGGGTGTCCCAAATCAACTCAAGAGAGAGGATCTCAAACCAGCCGCCAGAGGATAGTTTAAGTTTGGTGTTGTGATGAGCGGATATTTTATACGCTTTTTGGGGATAATTTCATATAGTTTTGAGTATGTTTTAGTTAGTTTTTATTCTATTTTTATTAGTTTTTAGGAAAAATTCATATTTCTGGACTTTACTATGAGTTGTGTGTTTTTCTTTAATTTCAGGTATTTTTCTGGCTGAAATTGAAGGAGCTGAGCAAAAATCGGATTCAGGCTGAAAAAGGACTGCTGATGCTGTTGGATTCTGACCTCCCTGCACTCAAAGTGGATTTTCTGGAGCTACAGAACTCGAAATGGCATGCTTCGAATTGCGTTGGAAAGTACACATCCAGGGCTTTCCAGAAATATATAATAGTCTATACTTTGCACAAGGATAGACGACGTAAACTGGCGTTCAACGCCAGTTCTCTGCCCAATTCCGGCGTCCAGCGCCAGAAAAGGATCAAAAGCTGGAGTTGAACGCCCAAACTGGCATAAAAACTGGTGTTCAACTCCACAAATGGCCTCTGCACGTGAATTGCTTAAGTCTCAGCCCAGCACACACCAAGTGGGCCCCAGAAGTGGATCTCTGCATCATCCATCATAATCTACTCATATTTTGTAACCCTAGGCTACTAGTTTAGTATTTAAACAACTTTTAGAGACTTATTTTGTATCTCATGACATTTTAGATCTAAACTTTGTATTCTCTGATGGCATGAGTCTCTAAACCCCATTGTTGGGGGTGAGGAGCTCTGCTATGTCTCGATGAATTAATGCAAGTATTTCTGTTTTCCATTCAAACACGCTTGTCCCTATCTAAGATGTTCATTCGCGCTTAACATTCTCCATCACTACATAACAAGTAACCTTTAATCCATGCTTTATTGTTTAATTGCAATTCAACTGATAAACATAATTAACTTCCTGACTAAGATTTAGAAGATAACCATAGATTGCTTCAAACCAACAATCTCCGTAGGATTCGACCCTTACTCACGTGAGGTATTACTTGGACGACCCAGTGCACTTGCTGGTTAGTGGTACGAGTTGTGAAAAGTGTGATTCACAATTTGTGCACCAAAAGCTATTCTGACTCTGATTTTGTGAGAGAAGCCCGCTATCCAATGTCCCTACTCATTCCGTAAAATTCCTCCACAACCGATAGTTCCTAGGTTGCCTTGAGTTGTTCCGTCAGAGTTTAATTTGATCCATCCTGCCGGTGGAGGATTCCATCAAACGTTCCTCTCAATTTTTCCTCTTCTCTGCCCGATGAGGTAAGCTTTCTCAAGTGCTCTTTTAATTTCCTTGGCTTTTTTATTAATTTTTGCATATGGTTGCATTGGTCTTATATACGTTGTTCATGAATTTCTTTGTTCCTCCCTTGCCAAATTTTCCAACAAGCTGTGATAAACACATCCCTCCAATCTAACTCTTCATCTTTTCCCAGTTGCTGTTGAAGATTTATTTCTATCCAATTATCCCATTCCAATTGAAAGAAATTAGGAATTTCTTCTGTTTTAATTAGGTTCACCCAAATTGTTGAAGCCTTCGGGCATTTTCTTAGCACATGAAAGGTGTCTTCTTATCCTCCAGTACATAGCGTACAGTCCCTTGCTCCTCCAAAAATTCTAGCTCTTCTTTGATTTGTCATCAATTTCTTGTGCATGGCTGTCCATAAGAAAATTTTCGCTCTTTGTGGTCCTTTTAAACTCCAAAGTTGTTTCCAAATAGTTTTCTCCACACTTGGCCATTTTCTGAGTTCTTTCTAGGTAGAGTTAATAGAAAAATTTTCATCGTGTGACAGTCTCCACCCTCTTCTATCGTCATCATTTTCGGCTTGAGGTGGTGGTTTGCATATAATTTCCATCACAAACTCTGGAGGCAAGTTCTGATTAAGTCTGTCTATGTCCCATTCACCATTTTGCTTGGTCCATTCCCACACTAGGCTTTCAACATCCACACTGTCCGAATTTAATGCTTTATTTATGAGGATCCCTTTATTCTCTAACCAATTTTGCTCCCAAAAAAGTGTAGATAATTCATTTCCAATGTAGTGAATAGAACAGTTTAAAAATGTAGGGCATAGCTTTATAGTTTCTCTCCACAAGGGTGAGTCTCCTTGTTTTGCTTGCATAAGATTATTCAACCTATTTCCTTTGAAGTGCTTATTAAAAAGGACTTGAACCCATAGTGCTTCTGGATTCTCCATAGCTTGCCAAATAATTTTTAGTAGGAAAGCATCATTCATAGTGTTGAGCCTTCTAAATCCTAGTCCTCCCAAATATTTCAGTTGACAAAGGGTCTTCCAACTTATGAGATATATTTTCTTCTTTTCTGGTTCATCTCCCTATATAAAGCTTTTCTGCGGTTTTTCCACCTCTAAACAGATTCCTCTTGGTACTCTTTCATGTTGCATGCTGAAATTAAGAGCTGGGCTTAACACCGATTGAGCTAGTGTAAGTCTTCCCGCAAGTGATAAGCACTTACTCTTCCACCCTTTCAATTTGTTATGGACTCTCTCTAGTATGTCTTTGAAGTTTTCTTTCCCTTTTCTGTTGCTAGTGATCATAGCCCCCAGATAGCGGCCTAAGTCCCTTTGTTCTTTAAAACCTGAATATTTAGTGATTTTATTCCGAATGTCCATATTGGTTCTTCTTTATGTCACAGTATAGAGATTCCTTTATGTGAGTATAAGAATAGAAGAATAGAAGAATGAGGTAGAGAGAGGATAGGAAGAATTCGAACACAGAAAGAGAGAGGATTCAAATTATGAGTAGAAGAGAAGTGTTAGTAAATAAATAAAATAAATAGAAAGGGATGAGAGAGGGAGTATTCGAATTTTAAAAAGAGGGAGAAGAAAATTATTTTTATTTTTTTATTTAATTAATTAAGTTAGAATTTGAAATTAAAGAGAAATAAAATAAAATTAGAATTTAAAATAATTAGTTAATTAAAAAGAATTTTGAAAAAGTGGTTAGTGATTTTCAAAAGTTAGAAGTGGAAAAGTAATTAGGTGATTTTGAAAAAGATAAGAAATAGTAAACTTTTTTAAAATTAAAACAAACAAGTCAAGTGGTTAATTGAAAAAGATTTGAAAATAAATTTTGAAAAGATAAGAAGTTAGAAAAAGATTTTGAAATTAAGTTTTGAAAAAAGAAATGACTCAAATTTATTTTGAAAAAGATTTGAAAAAGTAATTTAAAAAGATTTGATTTTGAAAATTTAAGTTGATGACTTGACTAACAAGAAACTAAAAGATATGATTCTAGAATTTAAAGATTGAACCTTTCTTAACAAGAAAGTAACAAACTTGAAATTTTTGAATCAAAACATTAATTGTTAGTAATAATTTCGAAAATTATGAAATAAAAATAAGAAAAAGATTTTGAAAAATTTATTTTGAAGAATTTTTGAAAAACATGAAAGAAAAATGAAAAAGATTTGATTTTAAAAAATATTTGAAAAGATAGAATTTTTAAATTGAAATTTTGGCTTGACTAACAAGAAACAACTAAATTTTAAAAATTTTTGACCAAGTCAACCCAAAATTTCGAAATTTATGAGTAAAATAAGGGAAAGATATTATTTTTGATTTTTTCTAAATTAATGAAGAAAGAGAAAAACAACAAAATGACACATGACATAAAAATTTAAGATCAAAACAAATAATGCATGCAAGAACACTTTGAATATCAAGATGAACACCAAGAACACTTTGAAGATCATGATGAATGAAATTCACAATAAATATTTCGTTGCAAGTATAGTTTCTAAACCAAGCAATAATCCTTTCATACAAAAACTTGTTTGTCACTTAAGCAAACCCAATAAAATTTATAACCGAAGTATTTAAACCTCAGGTCATCTCTCAAGGAATTGCAGGGAAGTATGATTTATTATTGGTTATGGAAAAAGGTATATTTTTTGGTTTTTGAAATAGGGAACAGGAAAATAAACTGGCAATAAATTAAATTAATTATCATGAACACCATTGCAAGGTATAAGAATTGGAAATCCCATACCAGTTATCCTTATCAGGTGTGATGAAAATTGTTTATTGCTCCCACTTAGTTAACCCTTACTAAATAAAGGAAAGTCAAGTGGACTAATTAATTTGATTCCTCAAGTCCTAGTCAACTCCTGTGGAAAGACTAGCTTTAGAGGGATCCAAATCAATCAGCAAATTCCAATTTTCAATCAACAGTTGAGTTTGATAACTCAAGTGTCATCAATTACTTCACCGAAGCAAAGGGAGAAAAATCTAAATTATTTATATCATAAATAGAATAAAGCAACCATAAATCTGAAATACCTCAAATTGCATTAAATAGAATATTCAAATCTAACATGAAGAGTTCATAAGCCAATTTGGCAACATAAGTAATTAGCAAGTAAAATAGAGCAACTAAAGTAATAGAGCAAATAAAAGTAGAAGAGAAACATAAATCAAAGGAACATTGAACCTTGAATTAAGTAAACGAAGAAATCCTAATCCTAAAACCTAAGAGAGAGGAAAGAGCCTCTCTCTCTCTCTCTCTCTCTCTAAAACTACCTCTCCAACCTCCAATTGTGAATTATGAATGTTGTCTTAATTGATTCCCTCATTCTCCAACCTCTATTCTATGTTTTTGGGCTTGGATTTGGGCCGAAAAAGGGCCCAGAAATCACTGGGGGCAACTTCTGCAATTTTTTGCACGTGGCGTCCGTCATGCGTGCGCGTGGGTCACGTGTGCGCGTCATTTGGAGATTTTCTTTGCCACGCGTCTGCGTCGTCTATGCGTGCGCGTCGCTTGCGTTTTGCGCTAGGCACGCATCCACGTTGTCCATGCATGCGCGTCGCTGCCATTTTCTTCAAAACTCCATTTTGTGCGTTCCTTCCATTTTTGCATGTTTTCTTTCTGTCCTCTAAGCCATTCCTGCCCTATGAAGCCTGAAAATACTTAACACACAAATCACGGCATCGAATGGTAATAAAGGATAATTAAAATTAATATTTTTAAGGCATAGGAAACATGTTTTGACTTGTATCATAGAACAAGAAAGGAATTGTAAAACCATGCAATTTATATGAATAAGTGGGTGAAGAATTGATAAAAACACTCAATTGAGCACAAGATGAATCATAAAATAGGTGTTTATCAATGAACATCAAGAACATTTTTTTGAAAATTTTTAAGAAAAGAAACACATGAAAGACACCAAACTTAAAAATTTTTAATGTTTAGACGCTAATAATTCGAAAATGCACAAGAAAAATAAGAAAAGACACAAAACAATAAAATTTAAAGATCAAACAAGGAAAATCATCAAGAACAACTTGAAGATCAAGAAGAACACAATGCATATATTTTCCAAAATTTAAAAAGAATTAAAACATGCAATTCACACCAAACTTAAAATTTGACACAAGACTCAAACAAGAAACACAAAATATTTTTGGTTTTATGATTTTATTAAATTTTTTTTATTTTTTGAAAATATTTTGGAAAAAGAAAATAAAGAAATTCAAAATTTTTAATAAGAATTCTAGGATTCGTGCAATGTTAGTCTAAAGCTTTGGTCCAAAAGAATTAGACATGGCCAAATGGCCAGCCAAGCTTTAGCATAACAGATACATACATGTCCTTTCTACAATGGAAAGTGGAAACCTCGGTCCAAAAGATTAGACATGGCTTAACAGCCAGTCAGGCTTCAACATATCTCATGAAACTCTAGAATTAATTCTTAAAAACTCTGAAGAACAAAAATTTTTTTTTGAATTTTTCGAAAACTAAAAATAAAAAGCTTAAACATAAAATAAAATTACCCAATCTAAGCAACAAGATGAACCGTTAGTTGTCCAAACTCGTACAATCCCCGGCAACGGCGCCAAAAACTTGGTGCGCGAAATTGTGATCACACTTTTCATAACTCCGCACAACTAACCAGTAAGTGCACTGGGTCGTCCAAGTAATACCTTACGTGAGTAAGGGTCGATCCCACGGAGATTGTCGGCCTGAAGCAAGCTATGGTCATCTTGTAAATCTTAGTCAGGAAAATTCAAATGGTTATGAGGTTTTGATAATTAAAAGATAAATAAAACATAAAATAAAATAAAGATACTTATGTAATTCATTAGTGGGAATTTCAGATAAGCGTTTGGAGATGCTTTGTTGCTTCTAAACCTTTGCTTTCCTACTGTCTTCTTCCAATCATGTGTACTCCCTTCCATGGCAAGCTGTATGATCCTCTCGGATGAAAAATAGCAGGTACGGTTTCTACACGGTTAATCAACTGTCGGATTTCTCGTCTCGGATGAAAAATACCAAGTACAGCTACCGCACGGCTAATCATCTGTCGGTTCTCACTAGCGTCGGAATAGGATCCTTATCCTTTTGCACACTGACTTAACTGAATTAAGCACGAGAGTATATCTTGGAGAAGAAGTAGGCGTGAATTGAAAGAGAAACAATAGTACTTGCATTAATTCATGAGGAACAGCAGAGCTCCGTACCTTAATCTATGAGGTGTAGAAACTCCACCGTAGAAAATAGATAAGAGAAAAAGGTTTAGGCATGGCCGAATGGCCAGCCTCCAAGTCCAAAGGTCTAAGGACTAAACGTCGAGAGATTCTATAAAAGATACGAATACAAAGTAAAAAGAGCTATTTATACTAAACTAGTAAACTAGGTTTACAGAAAATGAGTAACTAAGTGCAGATAGTGCAGAAATCCACTTCCGGGGCCCACTTGGTGTGTGCTTGGACTGAGCATTGAGCTTTACACGTGCATAGGCCATTCTTGGAGTTAAACACCAGCTTGGGTGCCAGTTTGGGCATTTAACTCCAGTTCTGGTGCTAGTTCTGGCGTTTTACGCCAGAAAAGGGTCTCTGGTGGGCGTTTAGACGCCAGTTTGGGCCATCAAATCTCGGGCAAAGTATGGACTATTATATATTTCTGGAAAGCCCAAGATCTCTACTTTCCAACGCAATTGAGAGCGCGCCAATTGGGCTTCTGTAGCTCCAGAAAATTCATTTTGAGTGCAGGAGTGTCAGAATCTAACAGCATCTGCAGTCCTTTCTCAGCCTCTGAATCAGATTTTTGCTCAGGTCCCTCAATTTCAGCCAGAAAATACCTGAAATTACAAAAAAACACACAAAATTATAGTAAAGTCTAGAAATGTGATTTTTGCATAAAAACTAAAGAAAATATAATAAAAAGTAACTAAAACATACTAAAAATATGTAAAAACAATGCGAAAAGGGTATAAATTATCCACTCATCAAAGACAAAATTTGAAATTAATAAACTAATGAAAGAACAAAAGAACTATGTATGTAATATAAACAAGCAAGACTCAAAATTGATGGAAAACTGGTTTAAAACATAAATGAAACCTTGACTTGGGATGAGTCATGGAATCCCTTCCTTACCATAACCACAACTATGATAATTGTGATGGATTAATCTCACTAAGTCAACCCTTAACATCGAAGGATAAGTCAAGTGAGCATAATTGTTATTAATCCACAAATCCTAGTTAACTTACCAAATTAATTGGTAAAAAGCTACCGTTAGTTAAAACAATAACAACAAACAACCCAAGAATTATCACTAAATGTTGGACATTATGACTCTAGTAATCCATAAACTCATTTTTCCCAAGACAAGGGGTGGAAATTATCCCATAATCAAAATTGGCATTTCGTCAAACACATAGAGGGCATAATCATAAAACATGGCAAAATTGGGAAAATGATAAAAGCTATGAACCACAAATACTCAAAATCAATAAAAGTAATTCAAACAAACATGTAATGATCATCAAATATCAAATTAACAACTAGAAATCAAGATTGCAAAACTATGTATATATTGACAGGAGAGATGAAAATAAAAAAAGTGTAGAACAAATGGTATAATAAGAGAGAGAGAATAAAAGAAATACTTTCAATAAAATTGCTATAATCCCAAATCAAAACTTTAAGTATAAAATTCTACATTGAAAACCTAATTAAAACCCTAATGAACTAGAGAGAAAACCTAAGCTAACTACCCTAAAACTAGTCCAAAAAAGTATTCTATGAAGTATGGTAGTGTATGGTATGATATATGGTTGCTTCCCCCTTCAAGTATGCTCTAAACCCTTCAAAAATGGGCCAAAAAGCCCCCAAAATGCGAGTCTACGTGACTTTTTAGTGGAGGCACACGCTGCTACTTGTGTGTACGCACAGGTCTGTGCATGGGCACACTTGCTGATTTTCCTCCTGTGCATGGGCACATGTGCTAATTTTGACCCTGTCTTGTGCGTGGGTACAGACCTGTTCGTGGCCACAGATGCTGATTTTGACACTTGTGCGTGGGCACAGATGCTGATTTTGACACTTGTGCATGGGCACAGAAGGTGTGCGTGGGCACAGAAGGTGTGCGTAGGCACAGGCTGAATCCTTTTCTCCTTTGATTTCTTCATGCTTTTTCCTAATTCCATGCTTTGCTTCTACTCTTATCGAGCCATCCCAACCTATTACATATGAAATCACTCATCAAAACCATCAAGGCATCGAATGGGATAAAAGTGGGATAAAAGTGATTATATTAAGCACAAAATAGCATATTTTCATAATTAAGCTCAATTTAGAGAGAAAACACAAATGTATGCTATATATGTGAATAAATGTCGGTTTATATGATGAAATCCACTCAAATCAATCCAAAATTTATCATCAAATATGGATTCATCAATTCTCCTACACTTAAACAATAGCATGTCCTCATGCTAAACACATACAAAGGGGAAGGATAAAAAGGGCAAGCAACTTATTCAATGTACTAACTACATGCATGCAACTATGCAAAACACTATCTATCTATATCTATACTATGGTTCCTATTGAATTTGGCACAAAACAAACAAGAGATTCCAATCAATCCAAAACAAGCCTTAGGTCCAAGGCAAAGAATTAATGCACTATGATCAATGTCCAAA
The DNA here is from genome assembly GCF_000816755.2 of Arachis ipaensis. NCBI lineage: Eukaryota > Viridiplantae > Streptophyta > Magnoliopsida > Fabales > Fabaceae > Arachis > Arachis ipaensis. The sequence goes on along the minus strand of NC_029791.2, from coordinate 93,683,886 downwards.
GAATTGAATTGAAATTTTCAAACTAGCAACCAAACAACTTGCAAGAAGATACAATATAAGGAGAACATAGAATTGAGCAATCGAACCCCTCACCGGATGTATATTCACTCTATTCGCTTAGTGTTTAGGGCTTAATCACTCAATTATCCTTTAATCATGTTTTTCAAAGATTTGCAAGTCATCTAACAATCAACTAATATTTGATGCATAAAGATAAATATCATGAGGTCTTTGGAGGGTTGTAATAGGGCTAGGATTAAGGTAAGATTAATATGGTTAGGTGGACTTATTGAATTAGATCTTTGATTGACTCAAGTGTCCACCTAATCCAATATCATCCTATGTACACATAACAAAACAACCTAACTACCTATTTATCTCCTTTTTCACAAACTCACTCATGCATTTTCTTCTCAAAACATAAACATATGCATCCTTTATCCATCTTTTTATTTCACATGCTATTATGCACAATATAATTTTCTTCTTCTTTTTTTTTAATTATTGCAAAACTTTACAAAACCAAAATTTTCTTGTTTTTGTAAATCAACAAGAGGTGCATATATCTTGAACCATGAATGCATGAGTAATTACCCATTTTCCAAATTTTCACAATGAATATCCCAAATAAGCTTATTACCAATGTTTCCCAACAACTTTTCCCCACAATTAGAGTACACACACTACTCCACCCAAGCTAATCAAAGAGTAATTTAAGGATATCAATGGTTTTTCGCTTTAGGGAGAATAATGTGCTTAAAGTAAGAACGAAAGGGGATTTAAAGGCTCAAAAGGGGTTACAAGGGTGAATTCAAGGGTTGGCCATATGGGTTAGTGATTTCAATATCAAGAACGGCCTCAATCATGCTAAATGCAATCAAACATAAAAAATAGGACATATAGATTCATGCAAATCTAAGATCACAATCAAAAAGGAGTATAATTACACAAGAATAAACTTTATGGTTGGAAATGTGCAACCATCTATTAGAGCTCAAATCTCACAAGGTATGTTGTTCTAGCTCTTTTTCTATGTTCTATGAAAAAGGATGCTTCAAGCAAGTTGAAAAACAATTTTTCAATTTAATCAATGGCATGCCCTAAGAAAGATTTCATGAAAATTTCTCGTTGTTTCACCAAACTTATTCACTCTACCATGCAAATGAAAGTACTTACTGCCATCTAACTATAAGCATTAAAGAAATATATACAAACAAACCAATAAAGTGCAAAAATTGAAGAAAAGGAAGCTAGAAAGGAAACTAAAAAGGTATTGCAAAATGTCCAAGAAAGGAATTTTATCCCCCTCGAAGTTGCCGATCCTCCCCCACACTTAATTAATGCACGGTCCTCCATGCATACACATGATCCGTGGGATGAAGAAATATGAGGCTCCACCTTCAGTTGGTGGGCAAGGGGGTTCAGGCTGCTGTGTAAACAAATAGACAACAATTGAGGAGAAGTTAGATGTGTGTGGTGTGATGAAAGACAATGTGTGTATTCTAGGTGTACATGGTCTAGAACACACACATTGGCCGGGTGAAAATGGCAACCACATAATCAAAATAAATAGCACGGTTCTTAGCTAAGTAGCCTAGGTTGCAAGTAAAGCATAAGCAAAACTTAGGTCAGAAGCAACCCTAGGTAACCACAAAAGTGAATTGAGTATATGAGGTATTGGATATTAAAATTGTGCGAGTAAAAGCGCAAATTGATATAGAGGCACAATAACCAATCACCAATCCAATAATGAACAAAAAACGCCTTATTCATCATAAAACATAAAGCAAAAGTCACATGGTAAAGATACTTGTTACTAAAAAGTGATAAGCTTGATAAGAATCAAGTTGAGTCACTCAAACAAATGCAAAACATTAACAAGGAGCAAGTACCGGACATGTGATGAATTTGATATGAAAGCCATGATGAATAAGTAACTCAATTCACTAGATTTATTATGCACTTATAAACTTTTCACCTAATATGCAACAAAATGTAAATGTACAAATCCAATTAGGTTCTAGTAATTTAAGGCAAAGTATAAGTGTATTGACGAAATTCAATCAAGAAGCAACCCAATCAATCAACAAGCAAACACTTGCAACTTTTTTAATTACTAATATAAAAAATAAAATGCAAAGAAAACTAAGTAAAACAAGTAGAAAAACATTGAAAAATCAAGGTAGGGGAGGGTTGGAGGGGGTGGAAGTGCGTTAGGGCTTAAGGAAAAGCACAAACAAAATTTGCCCAAAACAGCACTTGTGCGTACACACAGGTATGTGTGTGTACGTACACTACATGAAAACAGGGGAGGTGTGCGAGTGCTCTGAACAGAACAGGGATATAGAAGTATGGGCGCACATAAGCCTGTGCGGGGGCACAGAACATTTTTTTTGTAAGCAGGATCATGTGTGCGTGCGGACACAGGTTCGTGCGCACGCAGAAGATCGAAAAGGGTGAGGGGTTCACGCGCACAAGCTGTGCTAACGCTCCCACCAGAGTGGTTGCAAGTTGGCGTGCGGACGCACAAGCCTGTGCGGCCGCACAGAGAGAGCGATAAGGAACATGCGTGCGTATGCACAAGATGGTGTGCACGCATAGACCAAGGAAAATAGGGGAGCGCCCACGCACAGACCATGCTGGCACTGCGAACAGAGGGCAATACAAAGAGTGTTCGGGCGCACAGGCTTGTGCGCTCACATAGGTCGCGAAACTCACAGTTGTGTGTGCACGCACACGAGCGTGTGTACACACAGATGCCCTATTTCAAAAATTTTTTCTTTCAAAAACTAAAGTACCAAGCCTTAGTACAATCAAAAATCTCAACCCCAAACATTCAAAACTTCACCAAATCATGATCCATACAAAAATCATCCTATCTAAACTCAAAATTGAACTAATCCTAGGCTAACTAAGACAAGCAAACATGCAATAAAATAAGACTATAAACAAAGAGAAAGGGTAGGAAAGATGTTACCATGGTGGGATGTCTTCCACCTAGCACTTTGGTTTATAGTCCTTAAGTTGGACTTATTGAGGAGACTCTTGCTAGGGTGGCTTGTGTTTCCACTCCTCCTTGAATCTCCATCCAAGCTTGCACTTTATAGGTCCTCCGGGATCCCATGTCCTAGTTTCTCGTTCTCCTTCATGTTGATCTCTATGCTCCAAGCCGGATGGACAAGTTCTCGATTTACCCTTGTGGCACCCCAACACTCTCTGAAAATCACCCAATTGTGCTTCACACCATGCTTGAACTCCAATTCTTGAATGGGTTTTCTTGAAGAACCTTGGATTCAATTGGCAACCAACACTTCTTTCTCCACTATGTACAACCCAAGAAGGATCTTAAGTTGGTAATCCGTTTCCAAGAGAGCATATTGATGGGGGCCAATGAAGCTCATAGGTGAAATTGCCACCCATTCGATTTGTTCTTGGACCGGGATAGCTTCCTCACCAACTTCCTCTTCCCCATCACTCAAATCATAACATGGAGGTTGTGAGAAGTCTACCTCCATGTCTCTCTCAAACTCATTGGGAAGAGGCTCGTTAGGATCATTAAGGGGATTGACCAAGGAGGACAAAAAATCATCAATGATGGAATCCTCATCTTGATCAATCTTCCTCATATCTTCCCTTCTCTCCTCCGGCTTACTTATCTCACCTTCCTCCTCATGTTGTGCTTCAAACCTTAGTTCCTCTTCATCCACTTGACATTCCATGCTCTCTTCTTCTCTACGCCTTTCTATTGCTCCTTTACATCCTCCAAGAGGAGGGTCTTGATCGGATGAGCGTAAAAGAACCAAGCGGTTCACCACTTCGGCTATGGTAGCTACAAATTGCCATTGAGTCTTTCAGAATTCTTCTTGCACTTGGAGAAAGGCTTGAAGGTCTTGATGGACTTGGGCGGGTGGGAAAGCTTCATATTGTGGTGAAAAAGAAGGCTCATAGTTTGGGAGGAAGGTTGTATATATGGGAGGTGATTCATGTTGGTAGGTATTTTGAGGTGGTATGTAAGAATGTGGTTGTTGGTATTGGTGTGGTGTTTGAAAATGTGGTGATTGAGGGTTATGTTGAGGGTAGAGGTTGTAGGCATATGGTGGTGAAAGTATGTAATTGTTGTGCAATCCACCATATCCTTGATTTGGGTGTGCAAGTTGGGAAGAGTCTTGCTCATTGTAGTATAGAGGAGGTGGCTCCTTCCAAAATTGATGCTCCAATCCCATGATGCAATCCAAAATTGAAGTTATCACACCCTACAAAATGATCACAACCAAACTCTAAACCAAGAGGGTGATAACTCATAGAGGAAATAGAAAATAAAAACAAAAGACATCAATTAACAAAATAAACAAAATTCTAATTACCAACAAAAGTAAACAAACAACCAAAAAGTATCTATTCACACTATTCACATATTTACAACAACCAAAATATAGCACTCATGACGCTAGCTCCCCGGCAACGGCGCCAAAAATTTGATGAAGAGAAAATTTATGCCAATTCGGAATTAAATAGATTTCTGTTGTAGGTATAGTATGAACCGGCAATGGATCCTCTCAATCAAATTTAATTCAAAGGATATCATAATTCAAACCAATTATAATCGAGAATATTTAGACTCACAGGTCATTCTCCCTAGGAACTAGTGCCGACGAGGGAGCACAATTTTGGTTGTGAGAAGCAAGGGGGTTTCAATGATTGAAGTAAACAAATAACGAGATAAAAGAACAAGACAAAATTTGCAATTAATAAACTAATGAAAGAACAAAAGAACTATGTATATAATATAAACAAGTAAGACTCAAAATTGATAGAAAAGTGGTTTAAAACATAAATGAAACCTTGACTTGGGATGAGTCATGGAATCCCTTCCTTACCATAACCACAACTATGATAATTGTGATGGATTAATCTCACTAAGTCAACCCTTAACATTGAAGGATAAGACAAGTGAGTATAATTGTTATTAATCCACAAATCCTAGTTAACTTACCAAATTAATTGGTAAAAAGGTAGCGTTAGTGGAAACAACAACAACTAACAACCCAAGAATTATCACTAAATGTTGGACATTATGTCTCTAGTAATCCATAAACTCACTTTTCCCAAGCCAAGGGGTGGAAATTACCCCATAATCAAAATTGGAATTTCATCAAACACATAGAGGGCATAATCATAAAACATGGCAAAATTGGAAAAATGATAAAAGCTATGAACCACAAATGCTCAAAATCAATAAAAGCAACTCAAACAAACATGTAATGATCATCAAACATCAAATTAACAACTAGAAATCAAGATTGCAAAACTATGTATATATTGACAAGAGAGATGAAAATAAAAGAAAGTGTAGAACAAGTGGTATAATAAAAGAGAGAGAATTAAAGAAATACTTACAATAAAATTGCTATAATCCTAAATCAAAACTTGAAGTATAAAATTCTACATTGAAAACCTAATTAAAACCCTAATGAACTAGAGAGAAAACCTAAGCTAACTACCCTAAAACTACTCCTAAAAAATATTCTATGAAGTATGGTAGTGTATGGTATGATATATGGTTGCTTCCCCCTTCAAATATGCTCCAAAGCCTTAAAAAATGGGCCAAAAAGCCCCCAAAACGTGAGTCCACGTGACTTTTTAATGGAGGCACGCGCTGGTACATGTGCGTACGTACATGTCTGTGCATGGGCACACTTGCTGATTTTCCTCTTGTGTGTGGGCACAGGTGCTGATTTCCATTCTGCCTTGAGTATAGGCACAGCCTGTGCGTGGGCACATGTGCTGATTTTGACCCTTTCTTGTGCGTGGGCACAGACCTGTGCGTGGGCACAGATGCTGATTTTGACACTTGTGCGTGGGCACAGACCTGTGCATGGGCACAAATGCTGATTTTGACACTTGTGCGTGGGCACAGAAGGTGTGCGTGGGCACAGGCTGAAATGTTTTTCTCCTTTGATTTATTCATGTTTTCTCCCAATTCCATGCTTTGCTTCCACTCTTATCAAGCCATCCCAACCTATTACACCTGAAATCACTCATCAAAACCATCAAGGCATCTAATGTGATAAAACTGGGATAAAAGTTATTATATTAAGCACAAGATAGCATGTTTTCACAATTAAGCTCAATTTAGAGAGAAAACATAAAAGTATGCTATATAGGTGAATAAATATGTGTCTATATGATGAAATCCACTCAAATCAATCCAAAATTTATCATCAAATATGGATTTATCAACCTTGCCTGCATATAGATAGTTGTATTCAATAAGTTGATTACCCCTTTGATTATTCTCCTTGTTTGGTTTAGCATGAGGATATGCTATTGTTTAAGTGTGGGGGAATTGATGAGTCCATATTTGATGATATATTTTGACTCAATTTGGATAGATTTCATCACATAAACTCACACTTAAGCACCAAAATAGCATACTTTTGTGATTTCTCCCCAATTTGATCCTAAATGTGAAAAAATGTGCTTTTGTTCTTAAATTGAGTAATTTAATTCCACTTTTAGGCCATTTGATGCCGTGATATGTTTTGTGAGTGATTTTAGGTCATTTTGGCAAGATTGGCTAGGCAAAAGTGGAAGAAAGCATGTAGAAGGGAGAACACATGAAGAAAACAAGAAAAAGCACACACAGCGAAGTGTGCGCACAAGAAGAAATTTGCATGTGTGCGTGAGCACAAGTACCTGTGCGTACGCACAGAAGAACATTCAGCCAAGTGTGCGTACGCATAGAACCCTGCACGTGATTTAATTAATGAAACACGTGCTGCGTGATTTCTGAAGGCTTTTGGCCCATTTTGGAAGGCTTGAAGGCTGAATTTAGATGCTATAAAAAGGGGATATCAACACATATGAGAGAGGGCATTATTATTACACTTAGTTTAGTTTTTCTTAGGTAGAAAGCATCCTTAGGAGTAGGAGTAGTGTAGATAGCAATTGCTCTCCTAGGGTTTTGATTGTAGCATTTTGTAGCAAGTTTGATCTTGGATTTTGCTTCTTTAATTGTAAGTACTCTCAATTTCCTCTTTAATTATAGCACTTTTACTTTCATTTCCTTTTGGTTCAAGTTACTTTGTTTATAGTTGCAATTTTGAGTTTCTTGAAGTTTTGATTGATGAATTTAATGCCTTATGCTTTCTTTATGCTTGATTGCTTGTCTCTTGTTGATATTGTTGATAGTTCGTTATAGTTTTCTATTTTTCATTGCAATTTCCCATGTTTTACTTTTATGCACACAAGGTGTTTGTGAAAATGCCAATTATGAGTTTTGAGTAGATTTTCACACCTTGGCTTAGGATTTGAGTTCCTAGGATACTAAAGTCATGATGTCCAACATTTAGTGGTAATTCTTGGGTAGTTAGTTGACTCTTATTTCCATTGAAGCTAGCTTTTTATCAACTACTTTGGTAAGATAGCTAAAACTTATGGATTAAGGTCAATTATGCTTGCTTGACTTATTCCTCGATGTTAGGGGTTAACTAAGCAGGATTCACTCATCATAATTATCATAGTTATGGTTATGGCAATGATAGGATTCTTTGGATCCTCTCATTCTCAAGTCAAGGCTCTTTATTGCATTTATAGCATTTTCACTAGTTTTGATCTCATTTTCTCTTTACTTGCATTAACTTCCAATTTTGATCATTTCTTAGTTCTTTTATTTCTTTAGTTCTTTTAATCTTTCGTTCTTTGATTACAAAACCCCTTTTTGCCTCCATAACCGAAAGCGTAACATTCCAATTGCATCCTAGGGAGAACGACCCGAGGTTAAAAGACTCTCGGTTTATATTTGGTTTGAATTTGACATTTCATTAAAAGAATTCATTGTTGGTTTGGACTATGCTACTAACGAATTGATTTTTGATTCTAAATCGACAATACTTTCTCTTATCAATAAGGGATGCACTCTTGTGTCCTTCCATGTCCAACACCACAAAGTCAGTAGGAAAAGCAAAGGGTCCAACCCTAACAATTATCTCTTCAATTACGCCTGATGGTATCTTAATAGAGCCATCAGCAACTTGAAGACATATGCAGGTTGGTTTGACTTCATTAGTCAAGCAAAGCTTCTTTATTGATGAAGCAGGTATTAGGTTGATGCTTGCTCCAAGGTCACATAGAGCTGTCCTTGTACAAGCATCACCTAGAGTGCATGGTATCATAAAGCTTCCAGGATCCTTAAGTTTTTCTAGTAAGTTATTTTGAATGATTGCACTGCAATCTTCAGTGAGGAGGACTGTTTCTGCCTCTCTCCAATCCTTCTTATGACTTAAGATGTCTTTCTTGAACTTAGCATAAGAAGGTATCTGTTCAAAAGCCTCTATAAAGGGATCTTGATCTCTAGTGTTCTGAGATAATCCGCAAAGCGGGCGAATTGTTTATCTTTTTTCTCTTGATGGAGCTTTTGAGGAAATGGCATTTTAGCCTTATACTCATCAACTTTGGTTGATGAAGGCCGAGTTCCATGTGTGTCGGAAAGGGGGTTACTAGCTTGCTTAGGAGGGTTGCTATTAGTGTGTGACTAGCCTCCCTTGCTTGGGCGTTCAACGCCCATGTTGCTACCCCCTTCATGGTGTTCAACGCCAGGGGCATCATTCCCTTATGGGCGTTCAATGCCAAGGGTACGGTGTTGTCTCCTTGGGCGTTTGAACACCCAATTTCTGCCCTTTCTTGGTGTTCAACGCCAAGAGTGATACCTCCTTGGGAGTTTGAACACCCAAAGTTATCTTGTGCAGAGACCTGGTTATCCTCTGTCAGTTGTTCTTTTCCTGACTTCCTATTGTTCTGAGTTTGGGTATTCAAGGTTTTCCTACTCCTTAGTTGAATGGCCTGGCATTCCTCTGTTATCTGCTTAGATAACTGCTGCCTTGTTTGATTCAGCTGGGCTTCTACATTCTTGTTAGAAGCCTGAGTTTCTCGCAAAGCCTCTTGCAGTTCTAGTAGTTGCTGGGCAAGGGCGTGCAATTGCTGAGTCAATGGGCCATCTGGCTCTGGAGGGTTAGGTTCAGTAGATATGACCTTAACCTCTCCTTTCATAGAAGTCTTAGCAGCTGAGTACAGATGCTGATTAGTGGCAACTGTCTCAATAAGCTCGCGAGCCTCTTCAATGGTCTTTTTCATGCATATGGAACCACCAGCAGAGTGGTCCAAAGACATTATAGCCATGTCTGAAAGTCCATAATAGAAGATGTCTAACTGTACCCATTCTGAAAATATTTCAATGGGAAATTTTCTTAGCATCCTTCTATACATCTTCCAGGCATCATAAAGAGATTCATTATCTCCTTGTTTGAAGCCTTGGATGTCCAGTCTTAGCTGGGTTATCTTTCTTGGAGGGAAGTATTGATTTAAAAACTTGTTTACTAACTGTTTCCAAGTTTTCAAGCTAGCTTTAGGCTGGTTATCCAACCACCTCTTTGCTTGATCCTTTATAGCAAAAAGAAAGAGCACTAGTCTGTAGACATCTTGGTCTACTCCCTCATTGTGTACTGTGTCAGCAATCTTTAAGAAAACTGCCAGGAACTCAGTAGGTTCTTCCTGTGGAAGTCTTGAATACTGGCAGTTTTGTTGCACTATAGTAATGAGTTGAGGGTTTAGTTCAAAGCTACTTGCTCTTATATGAGGTATGGTAATACTTCTTCCATAGAAGTCAGCAGTGGGAGTTGTATAAGATTCCAGAGTTCTTCTGAACTCTTCATTCCCATTTGGGTTCATGATGAAGAAAGGTAGAAGAAGATAAAGAATGTGGGATAAAAATAAAAAAAAATTCGAAAATTCAATAAATAAATAAAATAAAAATGGAAAACTAATTCAAAAATAAAAGAAATAATTAAGAAATTTCGAAACTTAGAAGAGAGAGGAATTAGTTAGTAAGTTTTGCAAAAGAAGAGAGAGAAGATAAGTAACTAATTAGAAAAGATTTGAAAACAAGATAAGATATAAGATTAGAAAAGATTTGAATTTAAAATTTAAAATTAGAAAAGATACGAAAAGATAAGAATAGAATCTAAAAAGATATGAAAAAGATCTGATTTTAAAATTTGAGATCAGAAAAGATAAGATAAGTTAGGTAAGACAACATAAGGAATTTAAGAGAAGATAAGTTTTTTAAATTAAAAAGATTTGAAATTTGAATTTTAAATTTTAAATTTTAAATTTTTAAAAAGTCAACAAGATAAGATAAAGATTTGAAAAAGATTTAAATTTTGAAAAGGTTTGATTTTTAAATTTTGAAATTTAAATTTTGAAATTTCAAATTTCAAATTTGAATTTAAATTTTAAAATTTGAATTTGAAATAAGATAAGATAAAATTTTTGAAAAAGATAAGATTTTTTTAAAAGATTTGATTTTAAAAAGATTTGAATTTTGAAATTTAAAACTAAGATAAGATAAAAATTTTAAAATAAAAATATGAATTTTTTAAATGTAAATTTCGAAAATTCAATTAAAATAAAGATAGAAAATATTTTTTTTTATTTTTTAATTTAATGAGTAAAGAGAAAAACAAGTAAAAGACACAAAACTTAAAATTTTTAGATCGAGGAAGAGTAATTTTTGAAAATTTGAAGACAATCACTAAAAAGACACCAAACTTAAATTTTTTAAGATCAAAACAAAAAGAAAAGCAAGAACACTTTGAAGATCAAGAAGAACACCAAGAATAAAACTCAAGAAATTCAAAGAACACAAGAACATGTAAAAGACACCAAACTTAAAAATTTTAAAAACCAAACACAAAATTTTCGAAAATTATAAAAGAAAAACACAAGAAGACACCAAACTTAATGATTGACACAAGATTTAAACAAAAGAAACTATTTGAAAATTTTTAGAAAGAAAGACTCAAAGAAATCAAAAAATTCAACAAGAACAAAAACAAAAGACTCAAACCAAAAACAAAGATCAAACAAAGAGAAGAAAAATAATTTTTTTTTGAAAAAGGTTTTTAATTTTTTAGAAAAAAATAGAAAAATAAAATAAAATAAAAGACTCTAACAAAATTAAAGATAATATCTGATCTAGGGAGCAAGATAATCCATCAGTTGTCCAAACTCGAACAATCCCCGGCAACGGCGCCAAAACTTGGTGCACGAATCCCCAAGCTTCGTACAACTGAACTAGCAAGTACACTGAGTCGTCCAAGTAATACCTGAGTGAGTCAAGGTCAATCCCACGAGGATTATGGTTTGAAGCAAGCTATGGTTATCTTGCAGGTCTTAGTCAGGTGGATAGAAGAGTTATTGGATTTGATTGTTTGATAGAGTGAAAAAAGTCTAAAGAAAAGGGTAAAAATACTTTGTGAATGGAATTATACTCAGGGATAAGAAATTAGTTAAGGTTTGGAGTTGCTTTGTCCTTCTAGATTAACTCTGGTATTACTGTCTTCTTCAATTGTGAATGATTTCTTCTATGGCAGGCTGTATATGATTGTCACTGGTTTGAGCAGCCACCAATACTCCTCCAGATCTGAATCTCAGGGTTAGTACGGATCTATTCTGATTGAGGGTCAAGCTTCTGCAGTTCATTCTCCTTGGTGATCCTACTTAAAACGCCACAGACAAGGTCGAATCTTCCGGATCGGAGGATGCTGCGACTTTGGGTTCTAGCCTTTACCACAAAGACCCTAATCTCCCCGTAAATCGGCTGAACTGGTGTCTCGAGAAGTCCCTAAGGAAGTCGTGGATTAGCCGTATAAGAGATGCATAATCAAGCTGGTGGTTCATCATTGTCCCATGAAAGACGCACTCTGAACCCATGTAGAATGTGTTAAACTTATGCCAGTTCAACACATTCATATTGAAGAAGAATAAATATACATCTTAGAATAGAGAATCAAACACGGATTAAAGAGGAACAGTAATCTTTTATTAATCCATAAAACTCAGCAGGGCTCCTCCCCTCAACCTAGGAGGTTTAGAAACTCATACTGATAGAAAATACAATGTGGAAAATGAAATTATGGTAACGAAGATTCTTAACAAAGAGTGATCTTCTACTTTAAATACTAAACTAATGACTAGTAAGGGTAAAACAGTCTTTTTAGTGTTTGGGCTGAGCTTTGATAAGATCCACATGCTAGGAGGCCTCTAGGGCATTGAACACTGGCTAGGGGATCCCCTTTGGGCATTTGGACGCTGGTCTCCTGCTTTGGGCACTGGACGCCTGGAATAGAGCAGGAGGCTGGTGTTGGATGCCAGTTTTGGGCCTTCTATTCTGAAGCAAAGTATGAACTATTATACATTTCTGGAAAGCTCTGAAAGGCAACTTTCTATAGCAGTTGAGAAAGCTCCATTTGGACTTTTTTAGCCCCAGAAAAGCTCTTCCAAGTGCAAGAAGGTCAGATCTGGACAACATCTACAGTGCTTTCTCTGTCTTTGAATCAGACTTTTGCTCCAACTCCTCAATTTCAGCCAGAAAATACCTGAAATTTTACAAAAACACACAAACTCAAAGTAGAATCCAAAAATGTGAATTTAACACTAAAACCTATGAAAACTTAATAAAAAATAAACAAAACATGCTAAAAACTATATGAAAACAATGCCAAAAAGCGTATAAAATATCCGCTCATCAGTTTGGAATCTCCCCCTGAAGATAATTTGCTTGAGATTGATGAGTCATCACCTCAGAGAGAGAAGTTCCACACGCCTCACACTGAGGAAGGGCCTCCGAAGCTTGAATTGAAGCACTTACCTCTGTCCTTGAAGTATGCATTCCTAGGAGACAAAGACACCTATCCAGTGATCATAAGTTCCTCTCTAAGACAGGAGGAAGAGGAGGCGCTACCTCAGGTACTCAAGAGTCATAAAACGGCTCTTGGATGGACCATTAGTGACTTAAAAGGGATCAGTCCAACCAAGTGTATACACAAGATATTACTTGAGGATGATACTAAACCAGTTGTGCAACCACAGAGGTGACTGAATCTAACCATGAAAGAGGTGGTCCTGAAAGAAGTGATGAAGCTCTGGGAAGCGGGGATCATTTACCCTATTTCTGATAGCCCATGGGTAAGTCTTGTATAGGTAGTTCCCAAGAAAGGAGGAATGACAGTGATCTAGAATGAAAAAAATGAGATTATTCCCACAAGAACTGTCACAGAGTGGCGCATATGTATTGACTATAGGAGGCTCAACACTACTACACAGAAGGATCACTTCCCTCTATCTTTCATTGATCAGATGCTTGAGCGGTTAGCCGGCCATGCTTTCTATTGCTTCCTAGACGGATACTCTGACTATAATCAGATTACTGTAGACCCTCAAAACCAGGAAAAGACGGTATTCACATGTCCTTTTGGAGTATTCACTTACTGGAGGATGCCTTTTGGACTCTGTTATGCCCCAGCAACATTTCAGAGGTGTATGCTCTCTATTTTCTCAGACATCATTGAAAAGTTCATTGAAGTATTTATGGATGACTTCTCTATTTTTGGTGATTCTTTTCATTCTTGCCTTAACCATCTAGCCTTAGTTTTGGAACGGTGTCAAGAAACAAACCTTGTTTTAAACTAGGGAAAATGTCACTTTATGATAACTGAGGGTATTGTTCATGAACACCGAATTTCAAAAAAAGGAATAGAAGTTGATAAAGCTAAAGTGGAGATAATTGAAAAATTACCACCACCTAATAATGTTAAGGCAATAAGGAGTTTCTTAGGACATGAAGGATTTTACAGAAAGGTTTATAAAGGATTTTTCTAAGATTGCTAAACCTCTGAGCAACCTTTTGGTTGCTAACTCCTTTTGTTTTTGACAATAATTTCTTGCATGCCTTTGAAACTCTAAAAGCAACGCTTGTCTCTGCACCCATCATAGCCCCTCCCAACTGGGAATTGCCATTTGAACTAAAGTGTGATGCCAGTGATTATGCCATAGGGGATGTCTTGGGGTAGAGGCAAGATAAGCTTATGCATGTCATTTACTATGCTAGTGTTTTGAATGACGCGCAGAAGAATTACACCACTGGAGAAAAGGAATTACTGGTTATTATTTATGCAATTGATAAATTTAGACCCTATTTAATTGGTTCCAAGGTTATTGTTTATACTGACCATGCTGCTCTTAAGCACCTTCTAACCAAGCAGGATTCTAAACCAAGATTGATCAGGTGGGTGCTACTTCTTCAGGAGTTTGACATTGAGATTAGAGACATGAAAGGGTTAGAAAATTAAGTAGCTGATCATCTATCCAGGATTGAACCTGAAGAAGGAATGCCACCCCTCACTGCTGTAACTGAGACCTTCCTGGATGAGAAGCTATTTATGGTTCAGAGGGATCCCTAGTTTGTAGACATTGCAAACTACAAGCCCATGAGGTTTATCCCCAAGGAGTACACTAAGCCACAAGTTAGAAAGCTTTTGAATGACGCTAAACACTACTTGTGGGACAAACCTTACCTCTTTAAGAGATGCTCAAATAGAATGATTTGGCATTGTGTCTTAGATGAGGAAGCACAATAGATCCTCTGGCATTGTCACAGTTTTGGTATGGAGGCTATTTGGGGGTGAAAGGATAGCCACCAAGGTCCTTCAGAGCGATTTTTACTGGCCAACTCTCTTCCGAGACAAACGGGAATTTGTAAGAAACTGTGACAAGTGTCAGAGAGCTGGGAACCTCCTTCATAATCATGATATTCCACAACAGGAGATTCTAGAGATTGAGTTGTTTGATATATAGGGCATTGATTTCATGGGACCTTTCCCCCCTTTCTACTTAAACACTTACATCCTGGTGGCAGTTGATTATGTGTCCAAGTGGGTGGAAGCAGTGGCGTTGCCCACCAATGATGCCAGAGTTATGTTGAGGTTCTTGTAAAAATACATTTTCAGCCGGTTTGGTGTCCCAAGGACACTGATTAGTGACGGAGGAAGCCACTTCTACAATAAACAGTTGGATTCACTCCTGCAAAGATATGGAATCCGTCATAAAGTGGCAACCCCGTATCACTCTCAGATAAGTGGACAGGCTGAGGTTTCCAACAGGGAACTCAAGAGGATCCTAGAGAAGACTATGAGCACTTCAAGGAAGGACTGGGCAAGGAGACTTGATGATGCTCTCTGGGCATACCAGACTACTTTCAAGACCCCTATTAGAATGTCTCCTTACCAGTTAGTCTATGGTAAGGCCTGTCATTTTCCAGTGGATCTGGAGCACGGAGCATATTGGGAAACAAATTTCCTAAACTTTAATGCCAAGGCTGCATAAGAGAAACATCTGCTCCAACTAAATGAGCTTGATGAGTTCAGAAACTTTGCTTATGAGAATGCCAAGCTCTACAAGGAAAAGGCCAAAAAGTGGCACGATAAAAGGATAGCTTCAAGAGTATTTAAGCCAGGCCAAAAGGTTCTACTGCTCAATTCTAGGCTCAAGCTCTTTCTTGGGAAGCTCAAGTCCAGATGGTCAGGACCTTTTGTGGTCACCGGAGTGTCACCTTATGGTCATGTGGAACTTCAAGAAGAAAACTCAGACAACAGATTCATAGTCAATGGCCAGAGGGTGAAGTAATATCTTAGAGGCGAGATTGATCGCCAGAGGTCCACCCATCTGCTGACTTAGCATAAATGACCATCAAGCAAGTGACGGTAAAGAAGCGCTTGTTGGGAGGTAACCCAACTTTGAATATCCTTTAGTTTTTCTTCAAGTTTGATTTTTTATTTATTTTCTAGTGTTCTTTATAGCTTCCCTTGGTTTAATTATGCTGTGGTCATGCAAAGTGCTTTAAACAGGAACAGGAGGAGTCAGGAGGAAAAACAGGACACCCTGGAGGGGTTATCACTCGAAGGGCCCTGACGCTAAACGCTAGGCTGGGCGTCTAGCGCCAAGGATGGAGCAAGGCACTAGCGTTAAATTCCAGTAGGGCATTTAACGCCCAGGATGGTCAGAAGCAACTGGCATTAAATGCTAGATGGGTGTTTAACACCCATGAAGAGCAAAAAGTTTCTTAACAATCATCCCTCCAAGGGCGCTAAACGCCAACTGGCGTTTAGCGCCACACATAGTTAAAAAAAAAATATTCTAGCGTTAAATGCCGGGAGTGACGTTTAACGCCCTGAAGGGCAAGGAGCTTAGCCATATATGGCGCTAAATGCTTGATCTGGTGTTTAGCGCCAGCAATGTTCAATTCTTGTTTTTTAGAGGAATAAGACCATTGCAACGGTCATATAATTTAACTCTCTATTTTAACCATCCTATCCATTTCTCTCTCCTCCTCCCAATATCAAATCACTTCTTTTTCACCCCATATCTTCTCCTTCAAATTCACCATAACCTAATTTCTTATCGCATCTTTTAAAATCCTCATCATATATTTTTGTTCACACCCTAAACAAACAAAATTTATTCACCCCTATGACCAAATCTTAGCGCCTCTACCCCTATAAATATCACTTCCATTCTCACCTTTCACAATCCCTTCTATGTCTCTTCCCCTCCTTCTTTATTCCTTTTCGCATTCTTTTCTATTTATTTGCTCAGGGACGAGTGATGAGCGGATATGTTATACGCTTTTTGGCATCATCTTCATATAGTTTTTAGCATGTTTATTTAATTTTTAGTAAGTTTTTATAGGTTTTAGTGCAAAAGTAACATTTTTGGATTCTACTTTGAGTTTGTGTGTTTTTAGGTGATTTCAGGTATTTTCTTGCTGAAATTGAGGAGCTGGAGCAAAAGTCTAATTCAAAGGCAGAGAAAGCATTGCAGATGCTGTCAGGATCTGACCTCCTTGTACTCGAAAGAGCTTTTCTGGAGCTACAAAAGTCCAAATGGAGCATTCTCAATGGTTATGGAAAGCTAACATCCAGGGATTTCCAGCAATGTATAATAGTCCATACTTTGCTTCAGAATTGAAGGCCCAAAAATGGCGTTCAATACCAGCCTCCAGCCCTATTCTGGCGTCCAACTCCCAAGGGAGAAGAGACTAGCGTCCAACGCCCAAAGAGGACCCCTAGCCAGCGTTCAATGCCCTAGAGGCCTCTTAGCACCTGAATCTCAATCAAACTCAGCCCAAACACTGACCAAGGGTGACCCGGAAGTGGATTTTAACACTAAAAGACTATTTTACCCTTCTTATGTAATCCTTAGTCATTAGTCTAGTATTTATTTGAGAACTTTTATTCTTTCTGGGGATTCAAATAGAGACCTTTGACACTTTACATGTTTTCATTGTATTTTCTATCAGTATGAGTTTCTAAACCTCCTAGGTTGAGGGGAGGAGCTCTGCTGAGTTTTATGGATTAATAAAGTATTACTGTTTTATCTTCAATCCATGTTTGATTCTCTATTCTAAGATGTATCTTTGTTCTTCATCCTTATTAATGCGTTGAACTGGTATAAGGTTATCTCATTCTACATGGGTTCAGAGTGAGTCTTTCATCGGACAATGATGAACCATTAGCTTGATTATACATCTCTTAGACGGCTAATCCACGACTTCGTTGGGGACTTCTCGAGACATTAGTTCAGTCGAGGTATGGGGAGATTAGGGTCTTTGTGGTAAAGGCTAGAACCAAAGGTGCAACATTCTCTGACCCGGAAGATTCGACCTTGTCTGTGGCATTTTAAGTAGGATCACTAAGGAGAATGGACTGCAGGAGCTTCACCCTCAATCAGACTGGATCCGCACTAACCCTGGGGGTTTAGGTCTGGAGGAGCATTGGCAACCTCTCAAGAAATGCGTTGATCACATACAGCCTGCCATAGAAGAAATCATTCATAGTTGGAGGAGACAGTAAAACCGAATTGATCTAGAAGAACAAAGCATCTCCGAAGCCTTAACCATCTTCTTATCATTGCTTTCACCATCAATTGAGTAACATTTTCTTTATTTTACTTTTATGCACTTTAAACAACCAACTAACTTTTCTATCCGCCTGACTAAGATCTACAAGATAACCATATCTTGCTTCAAATCACAATCCTCATGGGATCAACCCTGACTCACTCAGGTATTACTTAGACGACCCAGTGCACTTGCTGGTTCAGTTGTGCGAAGTTTAATTTCATGCACCAACGAGAAAAAGGCTTTAATTTTGGTGTTGGGGCACTCCACTTTTCCCTCTTTCCACATTCCCTATGGCACAAAAAGTTGGAGAATCCTCTTCCTTTCTGAAGGAAAAGGCTCCCTCCACAATACCACATGATGTTAACCGATTTTGCATAAAGGTCCATGAGGAGCACTATTATAGAATTTTCAGCAAGAAAAGAGTGATCCCAAAGGTGATATTTGATTTGAAGCTGGACGAGTACCTAGAGATCCAGGAACAGATTCAAAGCAGGGGTTGGGAAGTTCTGGCCAACCCTATGACCGAGGTTGGAGTCCTGAAGGTCAGAGAGTTCGATGCTAATTTATGGGTGACTGACAAGCACATCAAGGATGTGAATCCGAGTTCAAGACTTGGTGCACCATGGTCTGAGGGAAGACCCTACAGTTCGGTATGGAGAGAGTGAAGGAGATACTTTTGTTGCCTCCATCCAGAGATGACCGTCACTCCTACACTAAGAGGGTCAGAGCTGATTAGAGGCTAGATTAAGTCCTCAATGATATATGCCTCCCTGAAGCACAGTGGAGGAGGGATGCCAAGGGTTAGCCATACCAGCTGGGAAGGTACGATCTGAAGCCAGTTGATAGAGGATGGCTGGAGTTCATTCAGCGTTCCATCCTCCCCACTAGTAACTGGTCCGAAGTTACTGTGGACCGAGCCATGATGATTCATTGCATCATTCTCATCAACGAGGTGGAGGTTCATCGTGTGATCCCTCTAGAGATATACAGCCTAGCAGCAAAGGCCTCTACCTCTGCTAGATTAACCTTCCCTTATCTCATCTTCCACTTATGTGAGGCTGGTAATGTCCGGACTGATAGAGACACTCTTATTGCAGTTGATAGACCAATCACTAGGAGAGATATGGAGTATGCTAAAAAAGTTGGACAAGCACCACCTCAGGAGCCGGTTCTCCCTCCTCAGCAGGAGCAGCCTGAATTACCTCAGGGACACTATCTTTCTCTGTGCGAGTACTGGACTCAGTTGGCGGTATCCATTGGACAGCTGATATCTTCTATGGACCAGCTGAGACAGGAGCATCAGAGCCACTTTGCCCTCCTCCACCAGCTGGCAGAGGAACAGCAAAGACAGGAGCGTGAACTGGAGGAGCTAAAGCATTGGAGTGGATTTTCAGCAGGGAGTAGTAGCCACCATGACTGAGGTGGTTGAGTTTCATTACCTTATGCCTATCTTATTTCCAGTTTTTCAGTATTTTTATCTTGTTTCTTGTTATTTACTTGTTTGAGTCTTTGCATGATCACTAGTAGTCTTTTATTGCTCTCCACTTTAGTTATTTATTTTGTTTTATGCTTATTTTAAAAGATGTCTCATGTATTGCTCACTAAACTTGAAAAATCAAAGGAAAAAGAAAAAAATAGTAAAATGCATGAGGCTTGAGTTATATATTATGAATTTTTCTAGTTACTTTAATATGGTTGCATTATCTTTAGTTCTGAGTGTATGAATGAATAGTGCATATATGATATTGAAGTTAAGAATATTGGTTCTTGAGGTATAGGAACCTAGAGAAATATTATGGATTCTCTAAGGTAAGTGAAACGTTGATCCTTGAAGCAAAATAAACAACAAAAAGAAAAAGAAAATAAAAGAGAAAAGGTCCAAGGCTCTGTGCATCAATGGTTAAAAGGGTCAAAATTAATCTAAAGCTCAAAAAAGTGGTTTTCCCTAACTATATGCTTGTGGTCTGAATGTGTCAAGTAACCTTTGAGACAGAGCACCAAGAGTCATGACCAAATGCAATTACAGAGTATGGCAAAGGCTCTGAGCACCACTGACTGAGAGAAAGTTAAAGGAAAAATTAGAACTCAAGGAGTTCCTCAGTTAAGTACTTGTGGTGTTCTTGTATCAAGTTAAGCTTGAGGACAAAATACTTAGATTCACGACTAGCCTCAAGGTGCAAAGTACTGGATGAAAAGAAAAGAAAAAAAAGCTGTGTTCAAAGATCAATTAGAGCCTAAAGAAGAGAATCCATAATATCATTCGAGTTCTAGTGCTGAAGGTTATCAATATTTTTGAGCTTCAAAGCATAGTGAGATGCTGAACCTATTCAGAGTTAGAGTGTCATTAGCCCCACTTAGTACCTAGACATGAGCCTAAATGAACACTCAAGCCTTAGGCGTTTTTCTCTTCTTTTCTTAGTCCTATATTGTTTTAGTTGCTTGAGGACAAGCAACGGTTCAAGTTTGCTGTTGTGATGCGTAAGCATCTTGTACCAATTTTCTGCTTATTTTCTAGTCATTTATAGTTAGAATTTATTAAGTTTTATAGTATTTTAATGCAAAAATCATCTTTGGATGCTACTTTGAGTGTTTTAGTGTTTTTATTAATTTTAGGTGAAATTCGGAGCAATTTGGCAGAATTTTGAGCTTATACGAGAATACTTGAAGCAACCATCTTGAGCGCTAAGCGCCAAGCTGCCATTTAGCACCAACAACCAGCAAGTAAAAGGGATGTTTCTGCCTTTTTGGGCACTAAACCCCAACTGGCGTTTAGCACCAAGCAATCCAAATTGAAACCTCATCAATGAAGCATCTGCAAGTGGATTTAGCTTTAATTAGTTATCTTTTATTTTATTTTTATAATTTTTATTTACAAACAATATCTTTTAGTTTTAGGATTTATTATTTTATTTTATTTTCAAATCAAGTTAGGTTAGATATAAAAGGGAAAAGATTCACCCTTCATGGGGATCTTCTCACTTCCGCATTTTCATACTTTTCAGAACCGTTGTTTTCTCTGTAAGCCATGAGCCACTAAACCTCCTTGGTTAAGGTTAGGAGCTCTGTTTATTTCTACGGATTAAGACTATTGCTTTTCTATTTTAATGAATGTATTGATTCAATTTCAAGGATTACTTTCATTCTTCATTTTATGAATCTGGGTGGATAGTGCACGAAACTGACTCCGCACGTTTTGCACAGATAGACCGACAAGTATACTGGATCGTCCAAGTAATACCTCAGGTAAGTGAGGGTCGATCCCACAGAGATTGTTGGTTTGAGCAAGTAGTGGATACCTTGCAGATCTTAGTCAGGTGGATAGAAAAGATAGTTGTCACTAGAAAACGCATAAAACAGATAAATAAATAAAACGTTACTAGATAGGTGTGAAATCTATGGTAGGAGAACGATTGAGGATTCGGAGATACTTCTTCCTTCTGGATTAACTTTTCTCACCATCTAATCCAACTTCTGATTGATTCATTCCATGGCGGGCTGTATATGATTAACGCCGGGTCGGCGGTCATTAATTTCCTCTGCTTTAAATCAAACGCCAGGTCAGCAGTTATCCAATCTAAATGGGGGTGAAACTCCTGCAGTCCATTCCCTTGGTGATCCTACTCAAAAAGCCACAGACAAGGTCGGATCTTCTGGATCAGAGAATGATGCTCCTTTGGTTCTAGCCTATACCACAAAGGCCCTAATCGCCCCACACCTCGGCTAAACTGATGTCTCGAGAAGTCCCTAACGAAGTCGTGGATTAGCCGTCTAAGAGATGTATAATCAAGCTGGTGGTTCAACACTATCCCGTCAAGGACTCGCAAGAACCCATGTGGAGTTGGGATGACGGTCAAGTTACACTCCCAACCCATTCGGATGAAGACCGAAGATACATCTTAGAATAGAATCAAGCATAGGCTGAAATAGAATAGTGATATTATTAATTCATGAGAATCAGCAGAGCTCCTAACCTTAACTTTAGGAGGTTAGTAACTCATGATGTACAAGGAACAATGAAAAACGTAAAAGTGGGCAAGAGTTTCTAACAAGGGTAAACTCGTCTATATATACTAATTTGCTAACTAAAAATTACAGAAACAAGATGAACTAGTCCTATAGTGCGAAAAACCACTTCTGGGGCCCACTTGGTTAGTGTTTGGCCTGAGCTTAGACTGTCTCCATGTGCTAGGACTCCTTAGGGGCGTTGAACACCAGTCTTGGACTCCCTTTTGGGCGTTGGACGCTAGCTACTCCCCTTTGGGCATTGGACGCCAGGAATGGGACTGGTGGCTGGCGTTGAATGCCCATTTTGAGCCTTCATTTCCAAAGTAAAGTATGGACTATTATATATTTCTGGAAATCCCTGGATGTTAGCTTTCCATAGCCATTAAGAGCGCGCCATATGAACTTCTATAGCTCCAAAAAAGCTCCTTCAAATGAACGGGAGTCAGATCCTAACAGCATCTGCAGTCCTTTCTCTGTCTCTGAATCAGACTTCTGCTCAAGCTCCTCAATTTCAGTTAGAAAATACCTGAAATCACCATAAAGCACACAAACTCGAAGTAGAATCCAAAAATATGAATTTTTCACTAAAACCTATGAAAATATAATAAAACTCAAATAAAACATACTAAAAACTATATGAAAATGATGCCAAAAAGTGTACAAAATATCCTCTCATCAGAACACCAAACTTAAACTTTTACTTGTCCCCGAGCAACCAAAAATAAAGTAGGATAAAAAGAAGAGAAGGATACAATAAATCTCAGAGTTCTCAATGAAGCTCAATTTCAATTAGATGAGTGGGACTAGTAGCTTTTTGCTTCTAAATAGTTTTGGCATCTCACTTTCCATCGAAGCTCAGAATAGTTGGCATCCTTAGGAACTTAGAATCCAGATGATATTATTAATTCTCTTAGTTCAGTTCTTTTTTGTTCTTGAATACAGCTTCTTTAGAGTCTTGGCTGTGACCCTAAGCGCTTTGTTTTCCAGTATTACCACCGGATACATAAACGCCATAGACACTTAACTGGTTGAACCCTTTCGAATTGTGATTCAGCTTTGCTAGAATCCCCAGAAAGTGGTGTCCAGAGTTCTTAAGCACACTCTTTGCTTTGGAACATGACTTTAACTACTCAGTCTCAAGCTTTTCACTTGACAGCTTCACACCACAAGCATATAGTTAGGGAAGCAGCTCACTTGAACTGTTTAGGCTAAGATATTTCTTTTAGGCCCTTCTAACCATTGATACTCAAAACCTTGGATCCTTGCTCTTGCCTTTTGGTTTAAAGAGCTATTGGCTTTTTGCTCTTTCCTTTTGGTTTTAAGAACTATTGGCTTTTTCTTTTTCTGCTTGCTTTTCTCTCTCTTTTTTTTTTTGCATATAGTTTTTCACACTCTTGACTTAGAATTGGGTAATTAGGTGAACTTGAGTTATGGATGTCCATTCTACATTGTGTTAGGATTGTTAATTGGTTTGGTTTCCATTGACGCTAGTCTTTCACTAAGTTAATTAGTTAGTTGACTATGACTTATGGACTGAGATCAATTATGCCCTTTTGACTTATCCTCGATGTTAGAATAGACTAATTAGGATTAATTCTACACAATTACCATGTTTGTGGTCTATGACTAGGATAGGAATCCTCAATTCCCCAATCCTTGCCAAGAGTCCTTTTTGCCACTTGATTTTCCTTTTTGCTTTACTTGATTTGAGTTTTAATTCCCTTGCATGCTTATTCACTTTCTTGCCTTTTAATTTTCTTGTCACTTGCAATTACAACCCCAATTCCCTTATAGCCAATAATATGACACTCATTTGCAACTCCTAGGGAAGATGACCCAGGACTTAAAACTCCTGGTTTATATTGGATTGTGACATCTTTTGATTCTAAACTTTGATTGAGATGATCCATTGCCGGTTTGGACTATACTTGCAATGGAATAAATTCTAATTTTGTCTAAATTCCAAATCGGCACAAATTTTCTCACATCAAGTTTTCGACACCGTTGCCGGGAAATTGCAATGGTTTTATATTCTTGGCTATTGTTAATATGTGAATATGTGAATAGTTTGTTTCGATTGGTTGCTTATTTTTGCCTGTAAATATGTCTCTTGGTTGTTAGCTTTCCTTAATAAATTTTTGTTTTAAATGCATATGTGAATAGTTAGTAATTTTGTTTTAAATTACCTTTTTGAATTAAATTGCATATTTAAAATTTTTCAATTAGTTTTTTGATGGTTGAATTAATTTTGGGTAGATTTTTGTGTGTGAATAGTCCAATGATTTTGATTGGGAAAATGAAATTTTGGATTAATTTTAAAGTTAAAATAAATAGTTGTATATTTTTGTTAATTTCTTGTTTATATGCATTTTGGAATGTTGGGTGAATTTCTGTTTAGAAAAAAAACTCGCCTTCTGTGCGTACGCACAGCTTTGTGCGTGCGCACACTTTCATACCACCTCTCTGTCCATAGCACCCGCACACCCAGTGCGTGTGCACACTTCCTCTCAAGTATGCCTATCACGCGTACGCGTGACTCACGCGTGCGCGTGACGTTCCATTTTCACTA
Organism: Arachis ipaensis; assembly: GCF_000816755.2. Taxonomy (NCBI): domain Eukaryota; kingdom Viridiplantae; phylum Streptophyta; class Magnoliopsida; order Fabales; family Fabaceae; genus Arachis; species Arachis ipaensis. The sequence continues at coordinate 93,659,518 of NC_029791.2, read as the reverse complement.
TCCCACGCGTACGCACCTCCCTGTGCGTACGCTTCCTCAAATCAACCCCCTCTGTTGGGAGCTCTCGCACAACGACGTGTGTCTGCATTCCCCTTGAGTGCGAACCCAAGAGTCCCTTTGTACCCAACACTCTTCTTCTTCCTTCTTCCCCAACGTTCATCCCTCTCCGCTCCTTCGCTGTTTCAACATCCACCAGCCTCCAACCACTGCACCACCATCAGCGACCCAACCTAGCCTCCGTAGCCCTCGCCCCATTTTTCCTCCTTCTCTCTCATCCCTTCTCACCCTTGTTCCCTTATCTTCTCCTCTATCACCAAACCCACTTTCCGCCGCGACACCCAACCTTCGTTGCCGCACCCTTTTCAGCTTCCTAACCCGTCACCACCCCCTGTTAGAACCAGAACCTCCGTGACCCCTCCTCTTCGCGCTACCCTAGCGCCGCAACACTCTCCTTCCCTCTCTCTATCTCAGCGTCGAATCACCATCATGGACCAGCCTTGCTGCTGTAGCCTCCACCATCAATGTCGCCAGTGCCACCACGTCACCAACGCCACAGCTCGTCACCATCCCTTTCCCTCCATCCACGAGCTCCACATCAAACGTGGCTCCATTTTTATTTTCTCCCATTTTCTTCGAAGGGCAGAACACGGCAAGGCCCCTGTTTCTTTGCTGCGCCCCTTCTCCGTTGCTGCCATTGGAGCAGCTCCACTACCAGGCCAACTGAGTTGCTCTGGCTATTCACTCACCATCATCCACCCTTCTCTTCTCTTCCTTTGTTCCAATTCCTTCCTTCCAGGTTCCCAATTCCTTTCTTTTTTTCTTTTTCTTTATTAAGCAAACTAATTAATCCTATGCATTGAATTGTTCAAGTAAATTTTTAAATTGACCATAAACTTGGAATTCTTTTAAAAGTAAAACCTCTTTTGCATAAACTCACAAGATTGAAGGTTTTAAATCTAAGTGGCTGAATTGATTCATTTTATTTTTGCCTAACTTTCATCAAGTCACTTAGATCATGAGGTTTTCAATTCTTGTTTCAACTTGTGACTTTTATGCTTCATTGGAATTTGGTGTTTGAATGTTCCTTGAGTAACTTATTCTCAATAGTTTTCACTTGCCAACACCAAATTGCTTCAAATTATGCCAATTTACTTGTGATTGATATTTACTTGATTATGTGCTCTACATATACATGTGCATCACTTGTTTTGGCATCTTGAATTTTTGAGAAGTGAATAGAAACTTGCTTGTTTTCAAATTATTGAAACATTTTGGAATTAAGGCCAACCTGTGACTATGCACCTAACTTTTGATTTTTCTTCCATTCTTTTACTAACTTTTTCTTTCTTTTTACATAACGTTTAACCTTTGTTTTCTTTTTCAACTAACTTTTTCTTTTTCTTCACCTAACCTTTAATTTTTCTTTTCCTTTTCAACTAACATTAATTTCTAACTTTTCATAACTTTTGACCTTTCCTTTTCTTTTTCAACTAACTTCTTCTTCTTCTTAACATAACTTTTGACTATCTTTTCTTTCTTTTCATTTTCAAATAGCTATTTTCTTTTTACTCACATAACTTTTAACTTTCCTTTTACCTTTCAACTAACACTAATTTTTTAACTGTTTCCTCTCTCTTCGTGGATAGCAACAATGCTCCTTTCTTCTCTTTAACTTGAATCTCGTGCATGTTTCCATTCAAAATTTTATTATCTGTTTACTTCTTATGCTGTTTTGTGACTTAGTTCTTTCCTTCTCAGCACCACCAAAGTTCTTGCAGCCATTCTATCACCCGAGACCCATGATGATTGGACTTTTGTGTGGTCAAGAATTCACAATTGAAATCTCATTGTAAGTATAGTTTCTAAACCAACAATAGTCCTTTCATACAAAAGATTGTTTGTCACAATTGAAATCTCATTGTAAGTATTGAACCTCGGGTCATTCTCCCTAGGAAACACAATAAAGTGTCTTGTTATTGGTTATGGAGTATGTTTGGGGTTTTGAGATTTTAGACAAGAAATATAAATGGCAAAAAAAAAATAAACTAACAAAGCTCTTGGCTAGATATGAGAACTAGAAGTCCCATCCTAGTTATCCTCCTCAATTGTGACCACAAATTCTTCATTGCTACCACTTAGTTAACCTCTAACCATGGAGGAAAGTCAAGTGGATGAATCAACTTGATTCCACAAGTCCTAGCCAACTCCCAAGGGAAAGACTAGCTTTAGAGATATCCAAATCAATTAGCAACTTCTAATTGTCAATCAACAAAGGAATTAGATAACTCAAGCATCACTAATTACTCCACCTAGGCCAAGAGGAACAAAATCTATACTAAAATCCAACCAAGCATTTCATCAAACACTTGGAAGGTAATAAAAGAAAGTAAAGTAAATTGATAACAACAATGAAATCTAACAATTACTTATTGCAAGGAATTAATAACAACAATCAAAGGAAACAAGATCTACATGAATTACCTCAAATTGCATTAAAAGAAAATAGAATGAACAAGAGTAGATCTACAAACAAAATAGAAGAAAGAAATAATAACAATAGAAGAATGATGAATGTAACAACATAGAATTGAAAGGTAGAAGAAGAGGAAAGCATGAATTGAAACCTAGATCTAAATTATTGAACTAAACATAATCCTAATTCTAATCCTAGAGAGAAGTGAGAGCTTCTCTCTTTAAAAACTAAAACTAAACTATCCTCATGTGTGAAAGTATATAAAGTATGTTGATTCCCCTTCAATCCTTGGCTTAAATAGCATCAGAAATGAGTTGGATTGGGCCCACAAGGCTTTAGAATTTGCTGGCCACGTATTGCTTTAAGTGGGTCATATGGCAGCAACGACGTGTGCACATACAGTGCGCGTACGCTTCACCATACGTGTAGCAACCATGGCAAATCTTATATCGTTTCGAAGCCTCGGATGTTAGCTTTCCAACGCAACTAGAATCGCATCATTTGGACCTCTGTAGCTCAAGTTATGGTCGTTTAAGTGCGAAGAGGTCGGCTTGACAGCTTTTGCGATTCCTTCATTTCTTCATGAGTTCTCCATTTTTACATGCTTTTCGTTCATTCCCTTGATCCAATCTTTGCCTCCTAAATCTGAAATCACTTAACACACATATCAAGGCATCCCTTTTTCGAAAATTTAAGTAAAGTCCTCTTCAGAGTGTTGTGTTTTAGCTTCTCTTAGCTTCCTCTTCAGAGTCCTTTCTGGTTCCGGATCAACTTCAACAAGAATGTTCTTGTCCTTGCTCCTGCTCATGTGAAAAAGAAGAGAACACAAAAGAGAATATGGAATCCTCTATGTCACAGTATAGAGATTCTTTATATAAGTGTAAGAAGAGAAGAGTAGCAAAGAGAAAAAGATAAGAATCCAAACACAGGAGAGAGGAATGGGTTCGAATTCTTGAGTGAAAGAGGGGTGTTAGTAGATGAATAAATAAACAGAAGGGGATGAGAGATGAGAGAATTCGAAAATTAATTGAAAAGAACAGAAAAATATTTTTGTTTTTAATTTAAAATTAAAAATTAAAATTCGAAAATAAGAAAAGAAATAAAATTAAAATTTAAAAATAATTAGTTAATTAAAATTGAGATTTGAAAAAGAGAAATGTGATTTATAAAAATTAGAGAGAATTAGTTAGGTAGATTTGAAAAAGATAAGAATCAAACAAAAAGATAGGATTAATTTGAAAAAGATTTGAAAATCAATTTGAAAAGATAAGAGGTTAGAAAAGATTTTGAAATTGATTTTGAAAAAGATGTGATTGAAACTTATTTTGAAAAAAGATTTGAAAAATAAATTTAAAAAGATTTGATTTTGAAAATTAAAGTTGATTACTTGACTAACAAGAAACTAAAAAGATATGATTTAGAATTTAAAGATTGAACCTTTCTTAATAGGCAAGTAACAACTTAAAATTTTTTTGAATCAATCACATTAATTACTAGTAAAGATTTTGAAATTATGAAACAAAATAAGAAAAAGATTTTTGAAAATAAAATTGAAATTTTCGAAAATATGAAAGAAAAAGTGAAAAAGATTTGAAAAAGATAGAATTTTTTAAATTGAAAATTTGATTTGACTCATAAGAAACAGCTAGATTTTAAAAATTTTTGAAAAAGTCAACTCAAATATTCGAATTTTATGAGGAGAAAAGGGAAAGATATTTTTTTGATTTTTAAATTTTTAATGATGCAAGAGAAAAACATGAAAAAGACTCAATGCATGAAAGTTTTGGATCAAAACAAATGATGCATGCAAGAACACTATGAATGTCAAGATGAACACCAAGAACACTTTGAATGTCATGATGAACATCAAGAACTTATTTTTGAAAAATTTTCAAGAAAACAAAAACATGCAAGACACCAAACTTAAAAATTTTTAATGTTGAGACACTAACAAATTGAAAATGCATATGAAAAACAAGAAAAGACACCAAACAAAAAAATTTAAAGATCAAACAAAGAAATTCATCAAGAACAACTTGAAGATCATGAAGAACATATGCATGAGTTTTCGAAAATTTTAAGAAAAATTAAAAAGATGCAATTGACACCAAACTTAAAAATTTGACACAAGACTCACACAAGAAACACAATATTTTTGGTTTTTATGATTTTATTAAAAAAAATTTTTGTAATTTTTTGAAAATTAATTGGAAAAATAAAAATAAGGATTTCAAAATTTTTAATAGGAATTCCAGGAATCTTGCACTGTTAGTCTAAAGCTCCAGTCCAGGAATTAGACATGGCTTACTAGCCAGCCAAGCTTTCAGTGAAAGCTCCGGTCCAAAACACTAGACATGGCCAATGGCCAGCCAAGCTTTAGCAGGTACAAATCAGACATACAACAGCTGATACTTCATCCAATTTCATTCTATGCTGATAAGTGGAAGCCCCAGTACAAATGAATTAGACATGGCTTTACAGCCAGCCAGGCTTCAACATGCTTCATGAAACACTAGAATTCATTCTTAAAAATTCTGAAGAAAAATATATTTTTGAAAATATTTATTTTTATTTTTTTCAAAAATAAGAATAATAAAAACAAAAAGCTTAAAATTAAAATAAAATTACCTAATCTGAGCAACAAGATGAACCGTCAGTTGTCCAAACTCGAACAATCCCCGGCAACGGTGCCAAAAACTTGGTGCACAAAATTGCGATCATCAACAATGGCGCCAAAGACTTGGTGCTCTCAAACGTGAATCACACTTTGTCACAACTTCGCACAACTAACCAACAAGTGCACTAGGTCATCCAAGTAATAAACCTTATGTGAGTAAGGGTCGATCCCACGGAGATTGTCGGCCTGAAGCAAGCTATGGTCACCTTGTAAATCTCAGTCAGGCGGATTCAAATGGTTATGGTGAATTGATAATAAAAATATAAATAAAATATAAACTAAAGATAGAGATACTTATGTAATTCAATGGTGAGAATTTCAGATAAGCGTATGGAGATGAATTGTTCATTCTGAATCTCTGCTTTCCTATTGCCTTCATCCAATCCTTCATACTCCTTTCTATGGCAAGCTGTATGTT